>NC_074724.1:15309483-15504483 GCF_947242115.1 Biomphalaria glabrata
CATTAGGCTGGTTGCTTAGCTTTTGGTCCTGTGCTGCACTGGTGAGACGGGTGTGGCTGGTACTGATGCTGTCTGCTGGTGGGCTGGCGTAGTGGATCCAGGCTCCGTGTGCAGTCCAACTTGTATGGTTGCAGAGCTAAGCTGCGTCTACCAATCAGTTAAGCCAGTGACGAGTCTGTGGCTAGCGTTGTTACTTGGACTCTTGAAGGATGAGTAGGTCTGATGTCTACAGATCTGGTGCCAGCAAATCTGCTATCAGCTTTAGGTTGCTAAGATTTCAGGCGGGTATAGCCTATAGATAAAAGCTGCAACGATATGATGTATGCGTCGGTTTAGCCATAATGATAACACTGGGAGGTAGATGCCTTTCCGTGAAGGACATCTTCAGACTGATGTATAGAAACCATAAGCTAGTTTCATATTTATCAAAGGGACCTAACAAATGAATAGTGTCCCATCAAGGGAGATAACAATAATAATGGGGACTCCCATAAAGGGAAATAACAAACAGTAATAAGTGATATATGATAAGTAATACAAGTGTCGTTCACCAATCACGGTGAGTAGCAAGTACCTACATCGCTTAGATAAATGAGATGAAAGGGGAAGGGGAGATCAACGTCTGATACTCGCCCAGGCTCTCACATAAGTAAACATAGAGCATAAGTAAATACATACTCAGTAATAAGACATGTTTACATAAATGTTCGGATAATTCCCTGCCAAGGAATTAATCAATGATACTACGTTGAAGGCTCGTGCTGAGCGCTAATATATCAGAGTTAAAACAATAATAGTTAAAGAGCTAAATACATCTGGTAAGAATTGTTAATAAACTCTAGTCCAGCTGGTTTGAACATTTAGCCACAAAAGTCATGATATAAAATATAAGTATACAGTAATCTACTTACATTATCCATGATAAGAATGCACAAATAGGTACACAAATAATGTAGTAATAAATGCACAAATATATATATACATTACTAAGTAAAATGGTTCTCAAGCACTTTACTAAGTTACATACCACCAATCCAAAGTGAAATAAGGGAATGAAAATAGTCTAGAGCTCAAGCAAGAGATAGATGTGCTCCCTGTGGGCTCTCCAGCGTGAATGAGATCGGACGATGAAGTTTGTCCATATACACGTGGATAGAAAGGGGGGGGGGTGAGTGGCGGGAGATAAGTGCAAAGGTGGTCTAGACTATCTGGCGTCTTTGACAAAGAGATCCTCGCTTGACCGTGACGGCGTTTCCGGGAGATAGACATTGCGCGAAGGCGCGAGTTGAAAGTCCAGGAAATCATCCCAGGTGGTCAGGTGGATCATGAAGGGGAGATTATCAGAGCTCGGCACATCAAGGGAGATTATATTATGATAATGGCTAGTGCTAGACGAACAGCGTTGCCCGAGGCGTTGAGTTGAATGGGCACTTTGAAGTGACCAGCCGCTCCCGGAAAAGGGGGGGGGGGTCAACGGATGTTTGCCACGATAGATGGAGGGAGTGTAATCTTAGTCTGAATGCACATAGCTACCCAAACCAAGTTGTTAGGAATGTTTTCTTGGATTTTCTTATCATCCTTTTAGAACAATCATTTCTTTTGACAAAGGACAGGTTGGGGTTCTATAGAGCATGGTCCTCTATTTTATCAACTGTATACATATTAACAAGAAAATTAATGTTTGCTACATAGGCTTTCCTTGTTGTTGAGGTATATCTTTTGTGTCTAAATGTAACAATTTTATTTTGCCTAGCCTCAAAGCACAAGTGATACAAAGGCAGTCAAAATTTCAAATAATAACAATATATAAAACAAAATCAAATTACTCAAGATAATTAAAGAAAATATTAATAAAATAATTAAAGCCTATTTAAATGATAGTTTGTTTAACAAAATGTGGACATTCTTCCCAAGCTAGTTTACTTTTAATAAAAGATTTTAGCTTCCCTTTCTATTTTGAATTATTGCTGCGATTTGCTGAATAATTTCAACCTTTTTACTGCAAGCAACAATTATCTGTGCGTTTTTTGCTAACGAAGCTGTCTGGGTATAACCACATCTATCCCATACTTAACTTTTTAAATTGTAATTTGAAATGAAATAACTATTTACATATTGAGAACTATTTATCTTTGGTCAAAATATTATATTATATTTGAGAGATTCTTATATATTAGCCAGTAAATTAAGCATTCTTTTTATTATTTTTATAATTTATATCCCCATTGTTAATCTCCCAGTTTCTCCTAAAACCGTGTAATTGTTTTTTTGTTTTTTTTTAATTTAACTAAACGGTCAATTTCCAATAAACTTTATGTAATGTTAAAACATTTTACTTTTTTTTTCATTTTCTAATTTTATATCCATAAATAGTGATCCGAATCACGGTTTGATACAAATTCAAATATGGCAATCTATAAGAAACAGCTATATATCCCTATTGGTCACTCAGACCGACTTATGTCGCTCAGACTACAGCTAGATGCCTATAGATTTGACACTATCATAAGTGTTTATGCTCCCACGTTACAGGCAAAACCTGATACCAAGAAAATATTCTACGCTTACCAGTGGAGTGTCGTGTGTAAGGTGGACACTGCTGACAAACTCATTATCTTGGATGACTTCAACGCTTAAGTGGGGAACGACTACAGCACTTGTCCGAGAGTCCTAGGTAGACATGATATTAGCAGTTGCAACGATACCTACAGACTTCTGTTGGAACTCTTCTCTGAAACAAAGCTTGCTATAACCAACACAATTTTCCAACAAAAAGCTGTTTTAAGACTACATGGATGCATTCACGCTCAGAGCACTAGCACTTGTTGGATTACATAACAGTGAGGCAGTGCAATATTAAAGGTGTGATGCACACCATTTCAAAGCCTCCATGCAATAAACACTCCGAGCTGAGATTGATCCCATATAGCATGGTCCAAGTGTTCTGTAGGGTTCGCCTGTCTCTGTACAGGGTGAAATCCCCTCGTGCACCAGTTCTATCTGTTTAAAGACTAGTCGTATCTTCTATTCCTTCCATTCCTACAACGTAGTTGCTTTCTCCTGCTCATAGATCTACTAGTTTCGCTTTCTGTTGCAACGGGGAAACTGACTACCGTTCCATAGCCCGAAATCGTTCTGCCTTTGACATCTCTCGCATTGATGGTATAATTTGAAAACTGGGCTATGGTTTCTCTCGCATTTCTTGTTTACCTTTGAACCAATCAGCGTTTTCCGCACATCCGGCAATCAGGGAACTGTTGCAGGGTGGAAACCCGTAAGAACGAGACTTACTCTTTCCTGGGGTAAGCCTAGCTCTTGGAACCGACACAATGCAGTCTGCATAATAGATGTCCTCTTGAGCCGACCCTTACCCATCCATTCGTCGACTAGTAGCCTAAGTTGGCAGCAACAGAAGTCATGTTCCAGATGTTACCTAGTAAAACCTGCTCAGACCAAAATTCACTGTAAATTTAAAGCCCCTAACGTGGTAGACCACTTCACATATCTACAAAGCGAAGTATAAAATGACGCTTTGCTTTCAGGGAAGTGGATAACCGTCTGGCCAGGGCTAATAGTGCTTTTAGACAAGAGTTTGGCAGAATAAATCGCTCCGCCTGCCTACAAAATCAGTGTCTACGAAGCAGTGGTTCTCTCAACCCTTCTATATGGATCTGCGACATGGGTATTATACCAAAGGGAAGACCGCACTACAAACAGCAATGTTCTTGCAAACACCGGTATGAACAGCTTAAAGGGACTTCTTATGGTCCGACATTTACGCTGGGCAGGGCATGTAACCCGTATGCCAAAAACTTTGTATTTCACGTTTATCTTGTGTGAATTTTTCCTGTGTATAACAAACTTGTAATATGTCACCCGTACAAGACGCGCAATCTTGTTCTGATTATTTGAACATTTGATTGAAGGGTAACACTTAAGAAAATGGAAATTTAAGCTAGGCCCTATTATTCATACTACAAATAGTACAAGACAATATAGTTGTTTATATAAAGAAACTTACGTTTAATGGTCGGTAAGGTGATCACTTCACTCTCAAACTCAATTTCGTTGTAGAGCCCTTTCAGTCTCCAAGTTGATTGGTTGAAATCTTCTTTCACGTGTATGTACGCATAAATTTGAAATAATTTTCCCTTTTGTACACAGTAGAACGTTTTATTTTTATGGTCACACTTGTTCAAAAATAACACAGAGAACTGAAAATATTAATAAACAAGGTTTCAAAGACAGTTTGTGTTGAAACACAAACTCTAAATCGACCCCCGATAGGGCCGGTCCCACAGATTGCGATGCCCTATGCGAAACGGATTGCTCGGGGCCCAGTCTGGAAGAGATAAGGATAATAAGTGAAGATTAATATTTTGTATTAGAAACTAAATTCGTCTTTGCATTTAATTCATTCTTTACTAATTACAAAATCACTCTCAAATCAACCGAGCCATTTACAGTAGATGGTAGTTTTCCAACAAAAAGCTGATAAACATTCAAATCTGCCTTTTAGACTTTCTATCAAATAGCAAAATATCGCTTTTAAATTTTTTTTAGAGGTCGAGATAGATTTAGATCTATATTTGTATGCCAGTGACTATTAAAGTAAATTAAGTATTTAAAATTATTGTTTTGGTTAAAATTCACCTTATTATTAAATTTTTATTAAATGAAAGGTGACAATGCAATTTTTTTTTTGAGAGTAGGATTGGCGTTTTCCATATTGAATAACACCCCGAAATGACAATTTTATCTGTTTTTAATTAGATTTGCATGAGTTTTAAGAAGATTTTTATAATATCAATAGATTTTAATGACTTTTTCGTATATTTTGGAATTTCAGGAGAATTTCAAGAACACTTTAACAACAGGCCTAAGTGAAAATGGTTTAATTTAGTAGGCCTAATTTACACCTAGAATTAGCACGGGGCCTATGTAAGTGCGGGGCCCACTTCGGCCGCAAAGGTTGCAGGCTTCAAAATTTTTAGAAAGAATATCTGAATGAAATTATTTCAAAGACAAATGACAGCGAAGAATGGAGAAAGAAGGTTGGCAGTATATGTGTAGTGCCCCAACGGTCCAGCAGATCAAAGGATAGGTGAAAGTGAATGTAAAGCTAGATGTGAACCTGGCCTAACTAGTTCCCCTTTCAGACATTGTGGTCTACAGGGCAGATGATGTATAGTTCATCTGTTTTTGTGGCCTACGGTTAACGAGGGTGTCATGTAGCCAGCACAACAACCAACCACTTTTACTTTTCCCCAACTAATGTCAGGGACCAATTAGAGCTGGGTGGACTCAGAGGCGCCCAAGGATTCCGAAGTTAAAAATCCCAGTCTCCACCAGGATTCGAACCCGGACCCCCGGTTCGGAAGCCAACGCTTTATCCCTCAACTACCGTGCCTCCGCTGGCGTAACGGAAGCCTTATAATTGAAGTAATTTTTTTTGAAAACGCTCAATTTTTTATTCCAATCCTCAAGAAAAGAAAAGAATTACGACGCATAGTTGACAATGAATCGGTACAAGAAAATGCAGTTTACAAGATTATTATTCGTTTTAAATTATGTATTACTTATAGTGCATACTAAATATATTTTTTCTCTTTTAAGAAAAGTAAACATTTGTTTGTGTATAAATATAGTACTTAGTATAACAGAACTTACATAAATTAACAATACAAATATAAAAACAAAATTTTTTGACAAAAAATCTACAACCGTTTACATTAATGAGTTAAATTTATGGAAAACGGATATCCCCCCTCCCCAAATAAAGAGCCTCAAGTGTTTGAGTGTTTAATAGTTAATAGTTGTAAAAGTGGTGTATTTTTTTATGAAAAAACAGCTTGCATAAGTGATTTAAAAATTAGATTTTTCGCTTTCAGAAAAGAAAAAAAGTAACCGTTGCATCAGAACTTTGAATGGTCTAAAATATTGTGTTGTCAGATTTTCAATATCCTTTCTAGTTTACGAGATCTAAACTGGACAGACTGACAGACATTTCACACAATACTAATAGCGTCTTTTTCCCTTTCGGGATCCGTTAAAAATAATATGTTGTATACCTCTTACAATATGTCTTTATATCTTTCATTTTTAGAAAAACAGATCTGTATTCACAAGATCTTTCCACCTTCCTTCCACTTCTGGTGCGTACGCCAGAAGGCAATCCAGGAGCCTTCCTTTATACTTGTTCTCTATCTGAATCTATCCAGTGCCTCATTTCTCCAACTCTTAGTATCAATTTTAAAGAGCTTCTTGTCACTTTTGTATACATCAGTAAACCTTAAATTAGGAGGCATACGTCTCTCCAGTCTTCTATTAGTGTAGATCATTTTACAAAATAGCTTGACCATGTGGCATTCTGTAAACATGACCAAGCCAGCCAAGGAGTCTGCTGATAATAACAGCGTTGATGTCCTGTCACCCTGCTATTCACAGAAATTTCTGTTTGGTTATTTTTTCTTGCCACCTTAAGCATCGTTGGAGAAAGATATTTAGCTGCCAAGAGTAGGTTGACCTTCCCTGTCGCATAGCAGAGTGATTAGTACGCAGTACGCTAGACTAGGGCTTTGGTATTGGTAGTAAGCAAGGTATTGTCCCACAATCTTTTCTGCAGTCGTGACCTGGTTCTGTTTGCCTTGGCTAATCTGTTATTGATGTATGTAAAGAGCTTTAGGTACAGTCCTTACATAGACAAATGGCTCGATGTACTAAGGGTATGATTCTATTAGTGGCGTAATTTAATGCCCCAACTGTAGATCTTTACAAGCGTATAAGTATTGTAAAGTGCACTCAACAAAGGAGTATAACATTTGTATTTATTTACAGCAAACAATGTGTTACACATATAATATGGAATACATCATCATCAATACTAAAAGTACTAAATGTGCAGAAATTAAATACTACAGGGCGCCTAGACTAGATGCAGTAATAAATTACATGAGATATCGTGACACAACATAGCATTACCCCAAATATTTAGTACACACAATGCAGAAATAGTATCTCCTTAATCTAAGCAATACAACTGACAACAATCACCAACACCCTATTCAGACCAGGTCAGCTCTCCAACTGTCTAAACTGACCACAGAAAACCTTATTGTCCCCCTTTGAAAACCCCTTGCTAAAACAGCTCACCACTAACAACTAATGAAATAACAATCACACCCACAATCTCACATCTTACACACTCCTGCTCTTGACAGTGTGTTTATTTAGTAGCACAACTTACGTTAATAATATTATGTAATATGACCAAATGTTTTATTTTTGTAGTATTTAAGGCTAAAGAAAAGGAAGAAGCCGCTATTTTTTTTTGTACAATTTCTCTGCCTATCCATTCCTTTTGTCAAGATTAGATTGCAAACTAGAAAAAGTATTGAAAATTAATGAAATTATATCTAACTAGTCGACCGGCGGCGTAGCATACGCCGCTATTTTGCAGGGCTGAAGTTAGGCCACTGCAACCTATGCGACCGCAGTGGGCCCCGCACTTTTATAGGACCCGCGCTAATTTTAGGTGTATAAATTATTAAATTAATCCATTTGATAACTTAAAACAGATTTCCCGTGGCCTCTTGTTGATTTAACAGGAGGTCCTGGAAATCTCCGGAAATCGCAAAATATACGAAAAAGTCCAGGAAATATCCGGAAATTATTAAAATCTTTTGAAAACTCATACCAATCTCCTGAAATATATAGACGAAAATTGTCATTGTGGGGTGTCATTCAATATGGAAAACGCCAATCCTACGCGCGATAAAAAAAAACGGCATTATGCAATACCCGCAATTATGGAATCTAGTGAAAAAAGCTTCTCGCGCCTCAAACTAATGAAGAATTACTTAAGGTCAACAATTCTCATAGATAGATTGTAACATTTTTTGGTAATTCTTGCTTTTGAGCGTGTTCTATGTAGGAAATAGAATTATTTTTATGATGTACTGTATGACTCGTAAAGTAATTCTGTACGTAGTAAAGAATGAATAAAATGCAAAGACGAATTTATTTTCTAATACAAACTCTTAATTTTCACTTATTATCCGTATCCCTACCCAAATTTGGCCTCGCGAAATCCGTTTCGCATAGGGCTCTATAATGGTTAAGTTCGGCCTTGCTATTTAGTAACGGATGAATACTACTTCTTAACCCCCCCCCGCCCCTCTTTTTTTTCGCCTCTTAATTCACCTAGGATAACTCCCTCCGTTCGAGTTGCAGAAATAAAAGAGTGATCTTTCCATGGTGTCCAAACTCTTGAGCGTGCTCTGTCGCCTCGATAGTTACTACAGTGTAGATTATTCCCCCCCCCCCCTTTTTTAACGTGAGGTAGAAATTTAAAAAAAAAAAGTGATCTTTCTTGGTTACAACGGTCCGTCCCTGCTATTTTGTGACTACGTGTTCCCCCCCCCCATCTTGTTTTCTCGCGGACTATCTGCAGAAATAAGAGAGTAATCTTTCCTTTACTTCTTCTCGTTTAAACTTTTTAGGGAAGAAGAGAATTATTTATAGAGATAGAAAATTTTACGGTCGAAAATACGTTTTAATTGTTGTTTTTTTCAAGTGAAAAAACAACGCCATGTTATTGGTTAACTGCTTTTTTGGGGCTAATATTACATTAATTCTATTTCTTTTGAATATGTTGAGAACCTTTTTATATTAATAATCAATTGTTCAATTTGTTTCGAAAAGAGAAAAAACAAATTTAACTTTTATTTAATTGCACTATTACTTTAACTAATCAAAATAAAACTAATGCTTGAATATTTTTGTCCATTGTCGCATCATTGAGAGGAAGTGGAGAGGGCGAAGCTGAACTGTTGTGATACACAAATTCTCTTTTTTTTTTTCTTACTTATATATTTTTTACCTTAATCATTGTGACAAGTCGGATTAAGATATTGGCCGTTTTGGGTGTCTAGGGGGTTTTATAGTTTGAGAATCCTTACTTGCACATATAAACTACAAGCACAGCGTTATAATGCAGGCAACAAATACTATATTTAGATGTAAACTTATGTACAGTTTATTATACAAAATAAGATAATGAAAGGTGAAATGCTGCACAGTGGCTAGTATGGAATCTAGCGTATTTACACATGTAGGAGTATCATCATCAGATATTAGAACCAAGTGGTCTGAGTGTCATTAGGCTGGTTGCTTAGCTTTTGGTCCTGTGCTGCACTGGTGAGACGGGTGTGGCTGGTACTGATGCTGTCTGCTGGTGGGCTGGCGTAGTGGATCCAGGCTCCGTGTGCAGTCCAACTTGTATGGTTGCAGAGCTAAGCTGCGTCTACCAATCAGTTAAGCCAGTGACGAGTCTGTGGCTAGCGTTGTTACTTGGACTCTTGAAGGATGAGTAGGTCTGATGTCTACAGATCTGGTGCCAGCAAATCTGCTATCAGCTTTAGGTTGCTAAGATTTCAGGCGGGTATAGCCTATAGATAAAAGCTGCAACGATATGATGTATGCGTCGGTTTAGCCATAATGATAACACTGGGAGGTAGATGCCTTTCCGTGAAGGACATCTTCAGACTGATGTATAGAAACCATAAGCTAGTTTCATATTTATCAAAGGGACCTAACAAATGAATAGTGTCCCATCAAGGGAGATAACAATAATAATGGGGACTCCCATAAAGGGAAATAACAAACAGTAATAAGTGATATATGATAAGTAATACAAGTGTCGTTCACCAATCACGGTGAGTAGCAAGTACCTACATCGCTTAGATAAATGAGATGAAAGGGGAAGGGGAGATCAACGTCTGATACTCGCCCAGGCTCTCACATAAGTAAACATAGAGCATAAGTAAATACATACTCAGTAATAAGACATGTTTACATAAATGTTCGGATAATTCCCTGCCAAGGAATTAATCAATGATACTACGTTGAAGGCTCGTGCTGAGCGCTAATATATCAGAGTTAAAACAATAATAGTTAAAGAGCTAAATACATCTGGTAAGAATTGTTAATAAACTCTAGTCCAGCTGGTTTGAACATTTAGCCACAAAAGTCATGATATAAAATATAAGTATACAGTAATCTACTTACATTATCCATGATAAGAATGCACAAATAGGTACACAAATAATGTAGTAATAAATGCACAAATATATATATACATTACTAAGTAAAATGGTTCTCAAGCACTTTACTAAGTTACATACCACCAATCCAAAGTGAAATAAGGGAATGAAAATAGTCTAGAGCTCAAGCAAGAGATAGATGTGCTCCCTGTGGGCTCTCCAGCGTGAATGAGATCGGACGATGAAGTTTGTCCATATACACGTGGATAGAAAGGGGGGGGGGTGAGTGGCGGGAGATAAGTGCAAAGGTGGTCTAGACTATCTGGCGTCTTTGACAAAGAGATCCTCGCTTGACCGTGACGGCGTTTCCGGGAGATAGACATTGCGCGAAGGCGCGAGTTGAAAGTCCAGGAAATCATCCCAGGTGGTCAGGTGGATCATGAAGGGGAGATTATCAGAGCTCGGCACATCAAGGGAGATTATATTATGATAATGGCTAGTGCTAGACGAACAGCGTTGCCCGAGGCGTTGAGTTGAATGGGCACTTTGAAGTGACCAGCCGCTCCCGGAAAAGGGGGGGGGTCAACGGATGTTTGCCACGATAGATGGAGGGAGTGTAATCTTGTCAAGAGTCTAGTGTGACACGTGTCAAAGTGGGGATAGTAAAATGTGACATCGATGCCAAAGGGGTGGGGTTGGATTGAAGGGGTGGTGGTTGTGTTTTTAGCGCTTGAACGCTAAATTAGTGCAATTGATGATTAATAGCGAGTAAATAAATTAATTAAATGCTTAGACCTGAGTGATATCTTGAGTGAGCTAAAACGGTTCGTCACAATCATCAGTTTCTGTTCTGATGTGCATGATACATGGCTCTGTTATCACCTAGTGTCAATAAATTTTGAACAATCTATACAAAGTAAAATTAGAAATATGTGTATTACTTTTCATTTCACTTTCACTCTCTGAGGGGGGAGGATGAGTGGTAAAGTGCTTGGCTTACGAAACCTGGGGTCCTGGGCTCAAATCTTGTTGAATACTGGAATTTTAAATCTTGTGATTTTAGGGCGCCCCTGAGTCGACTCAACTCTTATGGGTAGCTGACTTTAGTTGGAGAAAGTAAAGGTGGAAAGTAAAGGCGGTTGATCGTCGTTGGTGGTCACGTGACACCCTGCTCGTAAACCGTTGGCTAAAGAATTATTCTCTTTCCTATAGATCGCAAGGTCTGAAAAAATGAGCTTTTTATTCACTCTTAAACTAGCAATATATTATTAATGTTAGTTTAATCAATACAAAAGACAGCAACAAAGCATTTCTTTGAAGTGAGGGAAAAGAAATGAAAGAGTTAATAGACCAAAAGACGCATGAGTTTTGTTGGCCATATTCTTTAAATGACATACGCTTCCAAAGTACATCAACAGGACCTTCTCTATTTAACTTTGTCTAGTAGACCTACCTTAATGGAAGAGCTAGCAAAAGTGAGCACGAATCGGAAAGAGACTGTACACATTGCTAATGACAGGTCTCCTAGATATTTATTGTATAATCAGTTATAGATAGAAATCTCCAATACACATTTAGTTATTTATATAAATGCAACATGTAGAATACATTAAAAATAAAATTGCACATAAATAGATTAATTAAAAAATTTACAAACCTGTAGAAATTCCTTGCTTTTATTGGTTTTAAATTCAAGATATAAATGATTATCTTCTCCATAAGGCTTGTTTTGGACAGTAACTTGTCCTATAAGTTCGATTGTCTGGTCTATCATTAAAAACGTCGCTGCTGTGTATTCGTGTAATTTACTTGTTACGTTTTCTAACTTTACTAAAGATAAAAACAGAATAATCAAAATTCTATAAACAACTCTATTAACATTGTTTCTAACAAAGATCTCATTCAGTGGCGTAGCTAGGGTGACGGGATGGGGGGGGGGAGAATTTGAAGATCCCCCGGGCCCCCACTTGAAGGGGGCCCCCAAACGGGTTTTCGAAATTTGTTTTCTTGACATCATCATGGTTCACTAGAAAGCTTCCAACAGGAGAAATTCGCAACCGCTCTTGGCTTCTCTTCTCTCCACATCTGAATTAAGGTTTATAAATATATCTATTCAATAATTAAATACATTATCTCATGTCATGAAGTCGAATGTCAAAATACAAGGGGCCCCGAAATAGGTCATTCCCTCCGGGCCCCCAAAGCCCTAGCTACGCCTCTGATCCCATTACAAAACAGGTTTACATATAATAAGAAATATTTAATTATGGTCATTTTGTCCTATATTTTAATTGTAGCTGTTAAACACAGTTAACTGCACTTTTATTACATTTGCATGTTTTTCAACCCATTAACATTTTTAAAACAATGGAGAACAAAATCTTTGTTAAAATCTGTGGCCTTAAAGTAGAAACTAAAGAAAAACGTTGAATAAACAAACAAATTAAAATTCCTCTCTACCCAATAGAAGAGATGAAAATGATAGAGTTGGGAATATATGAGAAAAGGACCAGCTTACATCCCAATTACAAAAAGGACACCTTTTTTAAGCTATCTCGACATGACCAGCGCATGATTTTTCAACTCAGAATCAGACACAACAGAATGAGATAACATATGTTCCGGAAGCTTAATGTCGGTACCATCAAAACTAGCCCTTGGTAATCTCAAGCATCACCAATAATTTCATTTAGCCATGTTTCAGTGAGACAAATCAGCGAGCTTTCACGGTAGAACTGTCTGCAGCAACAATCAATTTCGTTCTTGCCGTGAGTCTGACCCCAGGCAAACCGGACTGTGAGAGGAAGCTCTTGTCACTTTTGCTGGCCTAGAGTTCCAAGAGCCAAAGGCTCAACTCTACCAGACATTCCAAGAAGAAATTAGATTTCTCTTATCGTTTAAGATTTTTTTTTAAAGTTACTAGACATATGAAATTATAGTTGTTATTTTGGAAAGCATTTCTATTGCTTATATTGATGTACTATTTTAACTTACCTAAGGGTGTAACTGTACAGAAAATAAGTAGTGGATACATAAAATACATTTTGTCTTGCCCTGGTAGAAAGCATAATAATGATGTATTAATTTTGCATAAACAATATTATACATGTTTTTATTTTGAATATAATGTCTAACAGTGTAAAAAATGAATTTGACGAAAAAGAAATCCAGAGTTATAACTAGTATTATCCGAATATTTACGTTTTTAAAACTGAATAAAAAAATGGTCTTATATGATAATGTATGTTTATATTTTTTAGTCCTGTTCATACTGTTTCCATTAAATAAATGTATGTAGTCTCTTCCATTATTTTTTGTAATATTAAAGGGAATTCCCGTAGTGACTTGGACTTCCAGGAAATATCCGTCTACCTAGTTACAAATACGTGTAGTTTTAAGTTCTATTAGGTGATACACCCTTTGTAAATAAAGGCTTATTTATTATTCAAAGCGTACCTGACCACAACTTCTGAAACCAATAACAACGAAAACAAATATGATATATTAAGGAAGTCTTTTTATTGTAAACTGTTTTAGAATTTATTTAACATTACAAATAATGGGGTACAAAGATGAACCGTACTGAATGATGTTCTTTTTCCATTTTATTGTTTTATACAGGTAAGATTCTTAAGTTTATTGCAAAACTAAAAAAAAAAAACAATGAAAATATTTATAAAAAAAAACAAACTACTTGACGAAATTGATAGACCATCTTTTTTTTTTCAATTTAATGTTATTAGAATTTTACATTAAAATGTAGTGCTTACCCTATAAAAACTTAGATTTGAATTAGATCTGTTTGTAATAGTTTTTATTAGAAATGTGTAAATTTACTACTTACAAATTTAAAAACTTGGCCCCGATCTTTACAAGATCTAGATGCTATAAATTCTTCTGACTAAATAGTTTTCACTCGGTCTATAATTAAACATTCTATTATGGGTGCTAAAATAGTTTACGGCCCCCAAAATAGGAATAGACGCTATTAGTTTTGTGCGGTCTGTCTGTCCGTCCGTCCGTCCCGTTTATATCTAGTAAACTAGAAAAGGTATTGAAAATCCGATAACATGATATTTTAGACAATTCAAAGTTGTGATGTAACGACTACTATATTTTTTTTCTGAAAGTGAAAAATTAAATTTTTAAAATCAACTATGCAAGTAGTTTTTTTCAATACATTACACCATTTTTACAACCTTTTACTATTAATAGTAACAAACACGGGAGGCTATTTAGTAAGGGAGGCAACTATTTACCAAATATGTAACACATTTATGCTAACGGTTGTAGATTTTTTGTCAAAACCTCGGTATCAATTTTTTTGTTTAGTGTGATTTCATGCTTTGAGCTTTCTCAATACACTATGATCCTATCACTTGTCCCGACCAGGTGGGACATGGGTTGGAAGGGAACGAATTGGGTATATCTGTAAATATTACCGTAATAGATTTTAAATGTAGTTTAAAAAAGAAATAGAACTACCTGAATTTGAATTCCAGGGTTCAAGCCTACTCAAGCTGACACACTAACCACTGTAACAGAGGAGTGATTGTGAAAAAAAGAGGTTTTACTGCTATCAATTGTTAGTTTCAAGGTATAAAGTAAAGTATAAAGAGGACTAATTCAACATATACCACAACATATGGTATATATATCGTCCTTCCTTTATTTGATAACAAACAAAAAAATAATTATAAAATAGTTAATTAACTTTTTGTTCTTGTTTTATTTTGATTTTGATTAATTCTTGTTTTGTCAGGTTAAAGAAATAAGTGAGAAAAATTTCAGCTTGATGTGAAATTAGGTGTGAGAGAAAACAACTTGTTAAAAAGTTTTACCAGACAAACAAAAAGACAAGAGTGAGTTGATATAAGCTTTAAAATTAAAAAAAAATACCTTTCATAACAGTTGAAAATCATTAAAATATATTTTAAAAAATTACAGACTTATCTAATCGTATGTTGGAATTGCTAGAAAATCTAACTAAAACAATTGAACTTATGTTTACTGTCATAGAGATTTTTAAAATTAAATTATAATAATGATTTTAAAAAAATATTATATATTTTCGCAAAGAGATTTTTCTATCCTTTAATGTTTTTTTTATATTTTTTATACAGATTAAAATAATGAATACTACATCAACTTTTATTTTCCAAGAACATTCTAGATTTAGAATGAAAAGATTAACACCATTTTTGTTATCTCTATTCGTCCTAACAGGTTAGTCTTTGTTTTCCCCTATGTTTGTTTTTTTCAAGAAAAACACATTTATATTACTTTATACTTTTAAAGTAAATTAAAGTTCCCCTATAGGGCAGATGATGTAAAGGTCATCTGATTATGTTGCCTACGGTTAACGAGGGTGTTATGTGGCCAGCACAACGACCAACCGCCTTTATTTTTTTCCCCAACTAATGTTAGGTACCAATTAGAGCTGGATGGACTCAGAGGCGCCCGAAGATCCCGAAATTAAAAATCCCAGTCTTCACCAGGATTCGAACCCCGGATCCCGCTTTACCGCTCACCCATTTCGTCTCCATGTATGGTCTAGATCTAGAGAAAATAGAGTGGATCTTATGAGTTATTTTATTTTAATCTTGAAATAGATCTACACCTAAGTCATGCTATTGTAGATCTAGATATAGAGATCTATAGATATGTTTTGTCATTCACTACTGTTTCAAAAACTAATCATTAGAATGTGTAAATCGCTAATCATGTGTCATTTAGTTATCTAATTATGTATGTATGTATGTATGTATGTATGTATGTATGTATGTATGTATGTATGTATGTATGTATGTATGTATGTATGTATGTATGTATGTATGTATGTATGTCCCGAATAAAATCAAAACTGTTTTATCAATCTTTATAAAACAAACTGGACAAGTAACATATGGAAAGTAGCCTTAAAAGAAACTTAACACCCTCAAAAAAAGTTGCCCAACTCTAGGAAAGTATTATTATTTCATGGATCTAAGCCATATATTCATGTTTACATTAGACAAGACCGAAAGGTCGGGCATGCGCAGAACCCAAAATCTCTCAAAGCCTAGATCTAGATCTAGCCTAATTCTAAGATAAAAGAATTGCTATTGGCAAAGATAATTTTTAGCGGCCCCCGTAAGAGGAAAAGCCACTATTAGGTTTGTGCAAAATGTCCGTCTGTCCGTCTATCGCACTCAGAACTTGAAAACTAGAAAGATATAAAACAAAATATTATTTCACCATGCGATGCGGCTTGAAAAGTTAAGGTGCCACAGCTACTTTTGGTTTTCTAAAAGCAAACCGTTTCATTTATAAAATTAATTATGCAAGCGATTTTTTCATAAAAATACACCAATTCTAAAACAATTACGTAAATGTAAGGGAGGCAATGTTACAATATGCTAACAAAGATGAACAATTTTTGTGTTTTTTTCGTTATCACTAAGTCAAATATATTTATAAAATGTACAAAAAATGTTTACAACAAATATAAATAGTAGTTGAAGAAGTTTTTCTGGTCAACTAGCTGCTAAAATTAAAAGAAAACATTTATGTTTGTTTATAAAGGCTAAGAATGTTCTTTGTATGTAAATATCACGCACATTTTTTAAAATGGACTTTTTTATGCAGTTACTTTCGTGCAGTAGCGTAACGTCGCAACGTGACAGTGTGACAAACAAATTCCTACAAAATTTTTTAAATAAGCAGATTTTATTTATTTTTTGTTTAGTGCCCCATCAAGATAAAAGACTCTTATTTTTGTGTATTTTGTCTGTTGGTCGGTCTGTTCGTCACGTTTAAATTAAAAAACAACAACAACACTAAAAGCAATTGAAAATCTGATTTAACCTTTAATGTTCCTTTAAAAACATCTCTATAGTTGAAACTATCTATAATAGATTGTTTCGGATGGTTTTAGTAAAAAAAAAAAAAAATCCATGTCAACGAATTTCTGTTAGCTCTTCTAATTTATATTAAATTTAATTTCCATCTTTAAAGGTTTCAAAACACTTGATCAATCATACATTGTTCCGGTATTTTGATGTAAATAGTATATAAATGCTAAATGAAAATCTCCATATTTATATTTCATTAACTATAAAGTTGTTCCTGAAATAGTTATATAAAAAATAAATTATGTGAAATGATTGTTTGAAATCGCATTATTGACTTACATTACACTTATATTCTTTGACAATACGTCACTATAGTTTAATTATCGATATCAACTCGTTCCGTATTTTCAACCTAAAACAAATGTATGTCAAATGACTTTTTTTTTCAAAAGTACCGACAATAGATTATTCAGGATTTTAAAAGAAGAAACTAATTTACTTGAAACGATTATTGAAACTCACTTTTAGTGGCCCCCGTAAGGAGAAAAGCCGATATTAGGTTTGTTAGACTTATTTTACTTTAAATTTTCTTGCTGAAACATAGCAAAAGTTTTTAAATCGGTAAAGAATTTCCCGATTTAGTTTTGAAAAAGAAATCGACCTACATAACATTATAAATCTTACAAATCGTCGCCAAAAATGTTCCGAATTTTATTAGAAAAATCTATTAATGCCAAATAACTGTTTGAAATCCCTCTTCAAACAAATAAAACAAATAATATTCTTCTCATTTACAAAAAATGGTTGTTCCGGATTTTTATGAAAAACATTTTAACTCTATTAATTTTAAATTGCACTTCTATCTTAGCGTACAATTAGTTTTCTTGCTTAAACGTTACAAAATCTAATTTTATCGTAATATTATGTTCCGGATTTTTAATGAAAATAATTTCCTAGCCCCAAAGTATAGTATGAAAATCACTACATAAGGCTATGGTAGATTTAATTTTTATAGTAGATCATCAAAAAAAAATTTTTTAACGGTATTTGATTTATCTGAAATTCTCCATATTTCTCTCTCACTCTCTCTCTCTCTCTCTCTCTCTCTCTCTCTCTTTTAATATATATATATATATAAACATCCGGAACGATCTATAAAAGATACTTAAAACTATTTTTTGGAAGGAAAATTAACGGTTAACCAGATTTCAATAGCTTTTAATCTTTTTTTTTTCAATATAAACTTGACGGATAGACAAACTGACAGAAAAAATGCACATATGCATATATATATATATATATATATATTATAAAGTAGAATGTGAGGGGTATGTATGTATGTATGTATGTATGTATGGATGTATGTTACTTATAGACATCAAAACCGCTTGACCAATTTTGATAAAACTAGGCAGGAATGTTCCTTGGGTACCAACTTAGACCGTAGTGTATGTATTGTAACCCTAAAACAAACTTAAGACCCTCAGTTGTCCGACTCTATTAAAGCTATAGTATTTTATGGATCTAGGCCATGTCTACAATGTTGACATGAGAAAAGATCGAAAGGATTTAGACCTAGATCTAATTTTAAGAAATACACTTTGCGCAGATAGTTTTTTACTTTGACACATGAAAATACAAAAGAAGATCCATTGATTTCATTATATAATAAAATTAACCTTCAATTTTGTGTTTCAAAAGCATTTTTTACATTAATTAGTTCCTTATATCTGTGATTACAGATTTCCTGACGAACATTCTTTCATTAGACAATTCCGTAATGAATCGCGTACTAAATATTAATTCGTTTAATTGTTTACTTTATAATCCCATCCCTAGATCTAAAACTCTAATTCAACTCTAAGATGATAAAACTTCTCTTCGCACAGATAGTTTTATACTTTAACACATAAACATATTAATTAAAGTCCATTCATTACATATTTTGATCAAATAAACATTCAAATTTGGTTTTCTAAAGTTACATTCGCCCACGAAAGCTGCGAAGCCGAGTTGAGATAGGCCTAGATCTATATTTATTCATGAATCGCGTACTAAATATAATTTCGTTTAATTGTTCACTTTATAATCCCATTCATTTAACAAAGCTATCGCTCTTTTCGTTTTTAATAGATAAGAATGTATCGACTTCGGGTAAACCCATTTTCGCAAAACTAATTTTCGTAGCGAAAGAGGAATAACGTGAAAGGATCATTAGCTACGTTTAATATACATCTAAATCCAATCCACTAGATTATTCAAAAGCATTTTTTACATAAATTAGTTCCTGATATCTGTGGCTACAGATTTCCTGGCGAACATTCTTTCATTAGACATTACTATTACCAAATGGTTACACATTAACACATCTCTCTACTGAGTCTATTCATAGGCCTAGGTCTAAAACTCTTATTGAACTCTAAGATGATAAAACTTCTTTTCGCAAAGATAGTTTTATGCTTTAACACATAAACATACTAATTATTGTCCATTCATTTCATATTTTAATCAAATTAACATTCAAATTTGTTTTTCTAAAGCATTTTTAATACATTCGTTAGCTGTTCGCTAAAGCTGCGTAGCCGTGTTGAGATAGGCCTATATTCATTCATGAAAAAAGTTCACGCATGCACAGCACAGAATGAACTCTATAAAAGCCCTTTTTAACTCTAGATTAGTGTAGATTTTGATCTATGTCTACCTCAAGATCTACTTTATACTTTAACATACAAAATTTAGTCTATTCATCTCAAATTTTAATCAAATATATGTAGGCCTACAAGCAAATGTTTTAATTTGAAAAAAAAATGGATTTAAGCCTATTAGCTATTTTGATTTGATAGCTTCATTCACACTATTTTTACATTGACACATTCGCTTTACTTATTACATTATTATTTCGTTTAATTGTTTACAAAACACTCTCAGTGACTATATCGAAAGTAATGCGCAAATAAAGACCCGCGGGTCGCGGGTAACATATGTCTAGTCTTTATATAAAATACTATAAGAACTCAGTTTCCGGTATCTGTATGTATAGCTCTCTCTCTCTCTCTCACTGGTGTTAATAAAGACATTTTTAGTCCAACTATATCATAGGCCGTGTGTCATTTTTTTTTCTTTTACGTCACATGGAATGAATTCTTTAAAGAAAATGATCATTAGAACTCGGTGCACTAATGTTTTTTGAAACTCGCCAATGTTCTCGTATTGTTAAAGACATTTTTAGTCTAGCTATACATATCGTCACATCATGTTCCAGAGGTTCTGTTTTCCCTCACACGTCAGGACAGACATTTTAACTAGTAAGACAAATTGACATTTATCACCACTCGTTCACCACTATGCACCTAACGTTTTTCGGGCACTAACAAGTGTATTTAATTTTCTCTCTCCACATACTTGTCTCAAAATAACCTCACTCTTTACTAATGAATGATCATGATCGCCTACCAATAATAGAAATTCTAAAACTTACGCTTTTCTTGGTGTAAAAACATCATCACCTTATTAATGACCTTTATATTTATACAACCATACATACAATTCATACATACAACAGAAATAAATACCCGTGTAGTTTTGACTACTAGCCAAGCCAATTAATTAAGAATGAACAATTGAAATAAAATCTATTTATAACTTATGTACACAAAACGGTCGTATAGCGTTAAATTTTACTGGCTATCTGCACAGCCCATACGTTTGTTCTCTCCAACTAGAGTTTACATCTCTTCTTACACTACTATTGGATATAGATTTGTTTCGTTTATGGTTGTCATATCTACTTCTCTAACTTCTAACTTGCTTAGTCTAACTTATTAATTAATAAAATGAATGAGAAAGAGTGTCTCTGCACTATGTCTTTATAATTAAAGTATTAATAAAGTACTCTTTCAAACCTTGCGATCTCAAGGGTACATGGTCATGAGGTTATGGTTTTTTTGGCTGATAGAGGGGATAAGGAATGCTCAGGTTTATCATTAGTTGAATCTCTAGCTTGAATAGTGATGAGGCGTGTTCGGTACTGCTCAAATTCTTAGATTTAAAAAAGGCGGATATCCATGTAAATGCCGGATAGAGAAGGAAAACTGTTTTTATAACTGCAGTGACGGACACATTTGTTCAGCTTCAACATGTGGAAGGAAATGAAGAATTATAATTCAAACCACGTGATTAAAATGGCACAGCAGGAGTAGAGCTAGGGACGATGGTCGATATGGATATAGTACAGAAAATCTTGTTTTTGTTTTGTAGGTCAGCAATAAACATTCTTTTAACAGGGTAGCTAATACTAATAGCTGGTCGTGAGGTTTGCGCGCTGAACTGTCGTTTGGATTTATCGCTGGTCCCGGGTTCAAACCCTGCCTGCTTCCATCCCCCGTTTGGACTAGGAAGTAAATTATCTTCAACTGAAGTAACATCCGAAACATGTAAAACATTTTAAAAACATTACAACAACAGTTCGTTAAGTCAGCTATTTATCTTAACTGACCAGAGTTTGCGACGTCACAGGTCAGTCTTCAAGCCTACTATAGGTACTGTGCTTTTGATCACCATTTGATGATCGAGATGTCCGTATTTCTTACGTGTACAGAAAGTGAGTTATCTCAGCGGATTAGAGTGATAATGTGTCAGGGAGGGGGTATCATATAAGTGAAATAACCAGACTGAAGGACACTGACTGTTTATAGTTGATACTGTAGCTAAATAAATCAAGAGGGTGTATATAAGGATAATGTCACCTCTGTATTTTTGACATCATAAATGTCACTGTGGTTATGTTTTGATCCTGTGCTACTATTGTCGGTTTATCAATGTAGGCGTGGTGGTGACATTGGGTTCATGTTATAAATCACAGAATAATGAAATGACGCTGGATGTAGCAGACACAAATAAGTTTAATATAACATCACATAGTGAATACGATATACAATTCGACCCAGGAATGGTCAGTATTAATCCAACAGAAATATCACCAATATAACAACTTAGTAACTATTTTATAACCAACTACTTTAAACATCTAACCCTACTGCTTATATATTAAGTGACTCTATCAAGTGCTTGCTACAAGATCTCTATGTTGACTGACTGCCTTTAACTCTCTGGTTCACCTAAGGTCAAAAGTGTTCACCCTAGGGCAACATGAGTTGTGAATAAGATTCACAATATGGAATTAACATTTACAATATAGAATTAGGATTTCTACTCTATGGCACCAACTTTGAGGTGGTGACAGATAATATAAAAAGTATTTAAAGAAATATCTATATTTTTTTTACTTCGATTGAAAAGTAATATTTAAGTTATTGTCACACTTGTTTCATGTCATCAGATATTTCGAATTCGTGTAGGTCTACACTAAAAATTGGAAGTCTGTACACCATTCAGGTCAGTATCAGACATACCTACAATGATCCATTGGAAGTGGTTCTGTTGAAAGACACCTCACCAGTCTCTGTTTGTAGACAGAATTTGGTTTGTAACGACTACAGAAACAACACAGAAACAAAAATACATTCTCTTGGTAACGACACTTTTGAAATACATTTTTCTATTAAAAATGTGACTAGACGCGATGCTGGATTACTGTCAGTCAAATATCTTGGTTTGTCCAGCCTGAGAAACTCTGGATCTCTGTATAGGTGCAAAATGATTGTATATGGTAAGTTATAACACTTTAGAAATACAATTTCTATTCTTATTTTATATATTTTATATAGGTGTTTCTGTTAAAAGACACTTCTGTAGACTCCATATGTATTGACACAGAGCAAACCTTACATATGTTTCCTAAAACAACAATTATTTGATGTGTTTATTTTAAAATATCTGGATTAAGTCAATATTTTTATTAAAAATGTTTGAAAGTCAATAAGTTTTAATGGCTTTAGTCAAATAAACTTATAAATAAACGCTGTCAACTACACATACATACATATTGGTTACGTAAAGCTTAAATGTAAATTGACTAAATTTGCTACAGTTAATTGATTTTCATAGATCTAGTCTTAAGTGTGGATTTGGACACTGCATCAGTTAGATTTTAATGCTAACATTTGGTTAGCGTTAACAATCGTTTTAGTTTCCCGCATATTTTTTTATACTTGTAGATATCGACGCCTTAACGTTGGACGAGTGTCCTAATGTTGTAGAAGAAGGTTCAGAAGTTAAGTGTCTGTGCAAGAAGAAAGACGGCGTCACACAAGACATCCGACTAGCTTGGTTTGACAACAATGGCAAGGTTAATAACAAGGAAAACCATACTCTGTATTACGTCGCAAACGCTACCAATCTAAGTAATATTTCTTTGTACCTTCATTTTTCAATATTTTTGTTATTGTAACTTAACAATATTTTTGATTATATATTGATTTGAATACTTATATATTTAGCCTTCACATGTCAAGGCTGGGCAAATGATGGAGCAAAAAGTAGGCCATTGATTTACCAACCCGTTTTAAACTGTAAGTACACTGTAATGTTAAAATAAAAATTAAAAAATGTAGATAAATATCAATTTCAATATATATGGATTTCTGTTACCTAATGAAGTCGTTGATTTCACAGTTATTATCTGCAACAGGTATTAGGTTTATTTCTATCAGTCGCAAATGTCTGGGAAAATATCATCGACGAAACTGTTGCTTTCGAACTTTGCAAGATGGCTATAAGAACATTGGGATAACTATGGCGAAGCCCTGTCCGTTGTTCTTACTCATGGAAGCACAGTCATACACTCTGCTCGACAATACGCTGCCTACATAAATGCTTCCGGAGTTTATGGTGGTGAGCAGTCGTTTGCTCCGACCCACCTTATTTGGATAAGTGTGACTAGTAGTAATTCATTTAGAAAATGTGTTATGAGCACACACACACACAATTCATAGTACTCCTCACGAGCTTGCACCAGTGCTGAAAGTACTTTTTTCAAGCATCTTTTAATCACGTTATAGTGGCGAGGGATTGAAGCGAATGTCACTTCCCTATTTCAAAAGGAATTAAATGTGAACGATAACATTTCAGACCAGTATTCTTCACCAGCATCTCATGCTAAAATTCCAGAGTTCGTAAATGTAGTAACAGCATTAACTATTTAAATACAGATATTTAATGTTTTTACACAATTATGTTTTTTAAACATCAAGCTATACGTTATGTAATAAACATAACATCAAATTATACATTACGTAATAAGCCTAACATATTTTTTCTTGAACTCATTTCAGTAAGAATTGTGAATGCTCCCCCGGCCTATTCCAAAGTTACTTCTGAGAAAAGCCACTTTTCAATCAGTTTTATTGTGACTCTAGTGGTGGTTTCTGTATCATTTATAGCAATTGTAATGTACGCATGCTACCAGAAAAGTAAGAACATTTATACATTATCAAATTTATTTTGTATGCAATATCAACTTTCGTATGCTACCAGAAAAGTAAGAATATCATTATAAAAGAGACTTAAGTATGCGACAAAAAAGGAAGATACCTTTAAAATATTAACAATAATTTCTTGATGCATACAGCGCTGCTTACAAATTTACGCGGACTTCATACCAACAATGCAATCGATAAAACAAGAAAAACATAGAATTAATTTAAAAAAAAAACTCTTCAATTAAATTTTATTGTATCAATATTTTGAATTATTCATGTAAGTATATGTATAACTGGCCTAGACATAACAAATCTGTGCGATTAGAAATGTTTTTATCATTTTGTTTTTGTTCAGCTTTCTCAATGCGCTAAAGAGTCCTAAAGTTGCATAATTCAATCTATACCACATCAGTCATGTATGGTATATTTTACTTGTTCAAGATACCAAAACAAAATAATTAATTGCAATAGTTAATTAACTGATCGGTTAAATTTTTTAATTGATTCTTGTGTAGTCAGGTAATATAGATAATTTTGCACAGTTTCAGCTTAATTCGAATATGGGCGTGGGAGAAATAACGTGTACAAGCTCTTTACCATACAGACAGACAGATTGAGTTAATATAAATTTGTAAGAAAGACAGCTAAGATGTACACAAAAGTAACACAAGTTTTAAAAGTGTAATTGAATTCGTTGCTTTAAAGAAAGAAAGAAAAAAGACGTATCTCTTTTCTTATTTAGCCAACAACTGTATTTTGTGTTAGGAAATAAAATGTACAGCAGTTTGGAAGATTAATAAACTGAATGCACACATGCAACTATGTTGAGTAAAATATATGTTAAGATTTTCAACATGTAGTTTTTACAGATTTTTTTAAAAATTGGGTTGATTAATTTTTTTTTTCCAAATAATAAAAATCAATGTTCTTTCTTTTGGTTTTTCAGAGAATCGTAAACTTTGTTTGAAGTTCAAGAATAAATTTGTACAGATATTAATTCAGAAAAAGAAAACGTTTTCTAAAAAAAATATAAATCCTAAGAATGTCTACATTGTCAACTTATTAGAAACTACACGACCTAATAAGTTAACGACCACTACAAAAGGATCTAATAGTTACCATTTGGTGGGTTCTAGAGACGCCTCTAAAATATAGAAACTTCAAAATGTCAACAGAGTGTAGATAGCAAGGGTTCATCTCATTAACTGAAAGACCACATTAAGATACAGAAACTTGATATGCTAACAATTCTTAATGATATTAACAATTTTTATTTGTAATAGTTAAATCAATATACATACTGTTATTGTTTTATTAAAATTAACAATATAATTAATAACTTATGTAAGGACTTTCTTAAATACAATCTCTTAACAACTCGTTGCTATCAGACTTTATTTTATAAGATAAGATAAGATTTGGGATATCTTGAGATTGTTAGAAGGAAGTAAGTCTATCGTGATGTTTGGCTTATGCAAAGAGGTGCAACGTCAAAACTTTGTCTAACTAAAGCAAGTTTAGAAATGTTTTAGTTGTTAAGAGGATTCATATTCAGCGCTTAATTAAGCTCAAACGTCGAAAAAAAATCTGTATGGAACCGTCCAGATCTATCACGTTTCTAATTTCAGTTGCTCTCACAACATTCGACCATTGCTATGTACTGTTGTTTTTATTATTATTATTATTTACTCACCGATTCAATGATTTGTTTGATGTATCAATTTACTAGAATTTGAAAGCGTCAACACAAGAGTAGGCCTACTTATTTTTTTTTCAAAATATTATCCCACAAGGTCCTGCTTTGGTTCACTGTCATGCTGGTAACCTGTTTCACTATGACATTACTTGCTGTTCTAAATGTAGACAGGGCCAATGACACTAGATGGAATAATCTGCCTACTGTGCAGCTGAACATTCTGGGATCACAAAAATCTCACCAGAAATACGAGGAGGCACAAAACATCAGTGCAAAGACCTCAGCCCCGTTGATGCCAAAAATGGTAATGATCGAACCACGATAGACGAAATATATATTGTTGTAATTCTGCTCTCGCGCCAAACTTATGGTGCGCATCTGAGCACTACTAAACACTAGTAGTACAAGACATGTTTAGACAGGAAGAATGACTGATGTGGATCCGGCTGCAGTGATCTGCAAGTGATTGAGGTCTGGAATGTCTTGACTCGAGGGAACGTCCTTTGTGCTATTTATAAACTGTGTTGAGGACCTGGGGCGGCACGGGGAAGTGTTCCGGTGGTCTCTATCGTTAGTTAGGTAGAAAAGGAATGGTGTCACTTGAGATAGGACATTCTGAGACTTGATGGCTGAAGTCCATACCTGTTAGTGTTTGTAGTGTAAATAAATACCTAGTTTATTGTTATTTACTGCCTTTAGTTAAGTGCCTACCTTAGAGTTACAACAATATATATATATATTGTTACGAATCTCACTATCCAGGCTCTCTGCAAACTGCACCATACACCACCAACTTAAAGAACTTGACAAGTCAGGGCTCCAAAATAACGTAAAGGTTTAATGTCCGTAAATAACAGCCAATACTGTACAATTGGCAGCACGTACACTGTACAAATATCTCTCCGATAACACCGTTCCGCCGTATCAACTCTTGCACTGGCCTCTCCGTCTCGTTCCGGGCTTGCACTGGGTTTAACAGTTCAGGACTGACTTCACACACTAGGCTCGTTGTGTCGGACTCGATCGCAGACCAAGATCAAGACGCCAGTCGTCTCAACTGTACTTGACAGTACTCCGCACTGAACCGTCGTAATGCTCCGTACAGAACCACACCGCTGAATTGTGCTGTAGTCGACCAGACTGTAGTGAAACGGGCTCTGAACCCCTGCCGTAAAACCGTCTTCACTGCGACACCTCCGCTCTTATATAGGGTCCCTACTGGCCTTCTCGAACCGGACAGATGGCCGCTCGACGTTTCTAGGTGGTCAGATGACTACAACTCTCGTGACGCCCCTGAGCTCTGTTCACAATGGCGATCCTTCCCGAACCATCTTGTTGACACTCGTCTCGGCCGACCGTGGTAACTCGTCACGGTTGACCGCTCGTCTAGCGCTGGCCTGGGGCGATTTGCGTCGGCAGACTACACACACACCACTACCCCCATTTGTGCCACCACCAGGTTTATAACAATATATATATATATATATATATATATATATATATATATATATTAGGGGTGCACCGGATAGTACTTTTAGATATCCGGCCGGGGCCGGATATGACCGGATAGTAAAATTTGATATTCGGCCGGGGCCGGAGCCGGAGCCGGATACCTAAGTGTCTTGTTAATAGCTTGTGTTGCTGAACATTTTACGAAACTGTTAAATAACATTCCTATATTGGTTGGTTTTATTTTTTTTCCTTTTATATACGTTATTGTTTTAAACTCTGTTACTGATTGATTTATTCAAGCTTAACAGTATTTCTGAAAATCTGTATAGCATGAGTGTGTATGTGTGTACGATGCCACCTACTGTAAAGGATGTGTGTAGGAAGGTCAATGTAAATAATGTTAGTATAAATTTAACTAGTTACTAATGTAAATCTCTTAAGTAAAGTGCAATCTGCCTTGTATAGTGGTCGGATGTGTGTGTTCATGAATTTCAGACCAACAACCTGGTCAGATATACCATAAGAAAGCCTTCAGGACAGAAGACTTTAAAGTAAAGTAGCAATTATACATAAAACACTGAACCATAATCTTCAAATACAAAATTTAATAAAATACTCTGAAAGACACAAAGATAAAGGCACATTCCTCGTCCCATATGCTAGGACAAATTTGTACAAATATTCCTTCTTCCCTAGTGCTATTAGAGCATGGAATGGGTTGCCTGAGCTAGCCACAAAACCAGTGACTTGGCAGAATTTAAGTCATTGGTTAATATGCACGACTAAATGCATGACGCGTAGGACGTAATCATCTTCTTTTTTGAAGTAACGTTTGTATTATATAAGATAAGATAAGATATACCTAGTGAGCCTACACATGTAGTCCTAGTGTAGTGTGTAGTTGTTTGTGTCAACCATCAAGCATTGTTTTTTCCTTGAGCATACGCACGCAATAGAGTTGGGTGTCAGTCAAAAAAAGATAACACATTGGCATGGTCAGTCAAGCATATAGATAAATTATACCCGTCCACTAGTTAGAGGTCAAGGGTTGTTTTTTTTACGCTCCAGCATATTGTTTCTTTGTTTGCTAGAGCTAACTGCGGTACTATTATTCAATTTATTTTATACAATTTTAAAATTTACTGTAAGGTTTTCCGTTATTTATTAAGCAAAAGAATTACAGAATGAAATTAGCTTTCTTTCTAAAGATTTTAATACAAGGCAAGGTGTGGCCTCTAGCCCAACCACGTGATTAAGATTTTTCTCCAAATATGCAAACTCTTTGTCCAGATACCCATGTAGATGTTTGGCTTGAAGTCCAGTCCACCCCCCCCCCCAATTAAGATTAACTACTAAGTAAACAAACATAGTTCCCTCGTATGACCTCTAGAGAGTGCTTACGTCCATCTTATCTGACTTGGGGTCACCTGTCAATCAATGAACTCAATGTGATGAACTAAACAAATAAAAAGGGGGAGGAAGTTGTTCATCTGGAAATATACCTAGTTACCTTAGAGGTGTGGCTCTTGTAGTCCAGCCCCCCCTAATAAAGATTAAATACTAAATAAACAAACACAGTTCTCTCGAAAGGTGTGACCTCTAAAGAGTGTCTATACGCTGACACCTACGTCCATCGTATTTAACTTGTAGTCACCTGCCTATAAAAAAAACTCAATGTGATGGACTAAACAAATAAAAGGGGGTGGGAGTTGTTCATCTCTACCTCTGTAGACATACCCGCACAGCTAGACAGACGTCTGGTCAGCATGAAGTAGTAGCATTGTTAACTAACCTACTCAAAGGTCAAGACAAATTGAAAAAAGTGTCAGCCATTGCTTCTCTGTATGTAAAGCGCATTTATGATGTAAAGTTTCATTTCTATTTATATTAAGTTATTAACACGCCTTGTCTTTATAATAAACGATGTTTGGTGCATATTCATAATAGCTCTATTTTTAAGCACATTATTTTGTTTTAATATAAACATTAATACATTCTACAACATACATTAATGAAACGAGGTCCACTTTATGCATATTAAATAGGTGTACTTTTTACTATCCGGTTTACTATCCGGTAGTGATATCCGACCGGAGCCGAATAGCACCGGATAGTAAAAAAATGCCGGATATTCGGCAGAAGCCGGAGCCGGAGCGACTATCCGGTGCACCCCTAATATATATATATATATATATATATATATATATATATATATATATATTGTTGTAACTCTATATGTAATATATATATATATATATGTCAGGCTCCTCCTCATTTATGAGTACCTGAAAAATAAACAAACTCAAATGGAGGTAACACCAAACTCAATGCTGGAACATGAACACCGACGATTGAAGGCAACTTTAAGTTCTGGTAAATGTAAACTAAATTCAATAACATGAAACGCTGCTAATTACATGTTGTTTCGTTTCTAGTCTAAATGATGTCGAAAGCTGATGTAATTATCTTTTATATGACAAAATAGGCGAGCTATGAAAAAGAGCCGTAACCACCATTTAGTATTTCAAAGTACCGAATTAAAAGGCAGCAAAGCTTACTAAGCATTGCTATAAATCTCGTACCGTTCTTTCGAGCTTTGCTCGTTGTAATGATGGCGTTCTTACGTTTATCGGCTATATATTATAGGAGTATAAAGAGTTTTCTCGTATACTCGTCCTCTGGCCTCGAATGTGCAGGAGATAAATGGGTAAATGGATTAAGGAACTGTGACATCTAAAAAGCAGATTTAATTGTATGATTTTAAATAAATGATTTTAGACGTTTTCCAATTTCTGGCATCTGAAAGAAAGTCAAACATTGATTAATATTCTAAAGGGCATCAGAAAATATTCCTTTGGTAAATTCAACAGCTATTTCTATTCTAATAATTAAAAACACTAACCACTACCTATTATATCTCATTTTAAGTGTGCATTTATAAGAACTTATATTGTGTATTTTATATTTTTTCAAGAAAAAATAATCATCTCCTTAAATTAATTGTAACCAATACACTATAAAACACGCAGAAAATGATATAAACACTTTGATAACATTATCTTGACAAAAAGCCTATATTTATATCACAAAAAAAACAAACAACAACATACAAACTATGTGTTTTCTCTGTCTTAAAATAAAGTGACACATATTTACTATAATAATAATGGTTCGTAAGGATTTTCTATTATCAAAATCATCTTTCCTTTGCGTTCCTCATATAAAATAAGGCTTCAGTAACAACACGCCATTCCCCATGGTCCCTTGCTAGCATTTTAATGGTCTCTCTGCTCTTTTCTTCCCTCTCGGCTTCATCTAGTTTGCTGAGTCGCCACGTTCTTTTTGGCCTTCCACTATGTAGTGTTTCTTGGGCGTTTCACTCTATAAGGCCTGCCTTAGCTCTATTGTTGATATCGTTTCTAAGGGTATGACCAGTCCATCTCCACTTCCTCTCTAAAATCTGCACCGCTATATTTTTTCTGTCCGCCCATCTCCCACAGTTTGTTGTTTTCTAATTTGTCGTACCAGTGTATTTCTCAGAAATCTGTTGATGAAGGTCTGAACATTTTGTTGTTGTTGCTTCAGTTGTTCTGCGTGTTTCAGAACCATACAGTAAGACAGTCTTGACATAAGAGTTTAAGAATCTTATTTAAGTCTTATTAGAGACATCCAGGTTGGCATTAGATGTATAAATGTCTGACGTGCTAGATTTATATGTCATTTGATGGCTTCATCTATTCCGTCTAATACACTAACTTGGTCTATGTTCTGAGAATCCAGTTCTATATCCCCAATTGGTTTGTTTTTACTTTAAATATTTTTTGTGTTGTTTTATTTTGAGGCCTACTCTTTTTCCTACTTCACTTAAAGCTGTGACCTTTTCTTGCATATCCTGTAGTCTGTGTGATAATACGACTATGTCATCAGCGAATTCCAGATCGTCCAGCTTTTGTGTCTAAGTCCATTTGACACCTTTCGCTGAATTAGAGTAGGCTTCATTTGTGACCCAATCCAATACTTTAGGGGGCATCAATGGTGTAAAAAGACATCCCTGTCGAATCATTTTTCAATGTAGAGAAAAGATACTTTTTTTTCAGAGTATTCAAAGACTTATTTTACTCATGCATAGCTTTTATATAGCGCAACTTTTATGCTTATAGCATGCTCTGAGCGTGAGTCATATTTCTTTTGTTGATCAGTATGGGAGGGGTATCTATAGGCGCTCAAAAACACAACTCTGCTCGAGTCAGGTGTCGAGCCTCGAGCCCGGTTGATAGGTAGCCAAGCAACAGAATCACATCATTATCTGTTCTCTCTTTCTCAAACAAAATGTATCTTTCTTTTTAATTATGTATCAAATGATAATACATAGTAAGCTCTATGCATAACTATCAAAATAGTCCACATTATCATTTTAAAGAATAAAAATTTGTGTAGCTTATAATGAGATTGTTAACAAGAACTATTTTTAACTCTAGGCAAATACGCCTGCTTGCCGCTCGGTCTAGTAGAGGTCCAAGTCAATGTCTATCTAAAGCACATCTATTTCAAGTGTGTCTGACACTCCAGATGCAAGGACTAGAATACATGGCTGAAATCCGAGCAAATCCGGAACCTCCGACATTTTCACATGTTTTATCAAGCTAATCATGTTGGACTCGTCATTAGTGTAATGGTCCCTTCAGGAACGAAACATGGATTTTCGACACGGACGTGGAAGTTCTCTTTCCACCTCCCACTGTGCAATGGAAAAGCTCTTTTGTTATTCATTGAGTCTAATCATTTCCTCTAGCGATCGTTTCCACCCTAGTGCCACGTTGAGGCAGAATAGCGTACCCATTATATGGTGTATATGAATTTAAAGTGAAAGAAAAAATGATAACCTAAAATTTGCAAGCCCTACCTTTTGAGAGCACATAAAATCCCTGAGGTATCCTGGTTTTAAGCATGTGTGTTGGCATATCGGTCCTTTTCGAATGTGCTTTAATGACCCCCCGCCCCTAAGAAATAATTTCTGTAAATAGCTCTGGGTAAACGACAATGAACTAGGTAACAAACAAACTGCTTTCAGAAATAACTCTTTTGAGTAACGTAATGTAAAGATTTGGGAATTCCCGAATAAACATAAAAAAAAATAAAAAAAAAATATTTTACTAATAGACTACCTACAAATTTAAATATTCAAAAACTCTTTAGACCATTTTGAGAACTAATATCAAATGCTTACATTTGAATATAAATTTACATACATATACATCGGAATTTAATGTACACAAACCAGGTATTAATATGCAAAAAAAAAATAATTAAAGCTAACATTGAAATAGAATAATTTTTTTTTTAACAAAAAACTTGCTGGTATATAGAGGAGCATGTTACTGAGTTTTAAAGGATTTCAACCAGACAAAAGTATTCCAATGTTTTACTTTGAATGACAGCATTTTCAGATGAGGTTATGAAACCAAGCAGGCTTCATACAACAATATCCAAAAATATTTTTTTAATATAAAGAAATAATTGTAAGATTATTCACAAACAATTATAAAAATCTATTATTTAAACAATATTTAAAACAAAATATTGGCAAAGCAGGATATGTTTAAGTAGCCTCTTGTAAAAATGCATATTCTTTTTCTTAAGCGTATCTGCGACACAAAAAGACATTTTTTGTTAGTGATGAAACATAATTTCAAAATTGCCTAATTTTGTAGCTTATGACAACATATAGGGAACCATCAGTGGTTTGTTATATAGAGTAAAGCATAAGAATAAAGAAAAATTATATCCACTATTCACCACGTGAGTTATAAAACATAGGCAACATCCTGTTAAAATTTCAGTCCACAATTTCATTTCATTTTGACTCTAATTATAAAAATTTTAGATAAATTACAAGCCAATGTCGATAATAATCTGATCTGGCAACAGTTTTGTGAAATAAATGATGAGAAAGATGTTAGACCATTCTTCTAAACTGAAGTTCACTGTATTTTAAAAAGGGTTTTGTTATAGCTCGTTTTGTTAAGCTCTTAAAGACAATTTCGGATTATTTTTAGTTTTTTTAGAAACAGGAAGATTTATAGGTTGGCGATGATACAAAGCAGGCAAAAAAATTGTTTTACATGGTAAGCATCTAACGCAAATTAATGAAACAAACTCTGACTGCAAGAACAGAATTTGTACTTCATTGATTTTATTATTTTGTCTTTTATCGAGATATTGAATTTATTCCGTAATAATAATGTTTATTTAATATATAAAGCAGAAAGTAAGGCGTATGTATGAATGTATGTATGTCCCCGCATAGAAATCAAAACCGTTTCACCAATCATGATAAAACTTGGCAAAAATGTTACTTGGGTACTAACTTAGACCGTTGTTAGTGTATTGTAGCCCTAAAACTAACTTAAGACACTCAAAAAAAAGTTGTCCAACTCTATAAAAGTATTGTATCTTATAAATCTAGGCCATGTTTAAATGCTGTGTCTAAAAGGAGAGGTTAAAATCGGCTTTTTCGAAATAAAGTTTATATATATATATATATATATATATATATATATATATATATATATATACTTACATATATACAAACAAGATTTGCTCGCTTAGGAGTATAGGATTATTTACGCCTGTACAGTGTGGGAAATGTCTTTAGAGAATATTAGAATATCTTTAATTAAAAAAAACGAATGTACTCTTCATTTGTTGTGTGTGTTCGGTATTAAAAAACGATGATCTTTTTTTCAGCGAGAGTTCAAAAAATTGTCTGCTTATTAAATCATATTAAGAGAGACTGTAATGATATTTGCTTCGCTCAGAAAGTATATCCTGTCATTATCTGTGAGATTACTTTTGATGGAAAAAATGTAAGTGTTTGTGTGTCCGCGTGTCATTGATTCTAATAATATTACATTTTCTTCAAAGCATGAGTAGGATCACTGATAGCACAACCTGACCACACTGCCTTGGGCTTTTTGGAATCGGTAGGATGAATGACAACGAATAAAGTCTGATAAAAACATACTTCAGGGCAAAATCATATGTCTCATTGAGTGATCCTAGGTCTGGACACTGGCACCAGCTGGACATGATTTTAACAGTAGACAGACCCAAGGGCCGCCCAAGATTAACTTACGGAAATGTCTGCAAGCGAGATAGATAGATAGATAGATAGATAGATAGATAGATAGATAGATAGATAGATAGATGTAATATTACTCATTGTGTTTAATTTCTATCTTCCAATAGATCCTGTGTATTATCATCATTTTGAAACTAATGAGCCTTTCTATTACAACACACAGTGTAAGGTTACGGTAGCAGACCTGACACCTGGTTATTTTAACATTGTTGTCAGTATCTACCTTAACGTCACAGGTAGTGAATGACAAAATATATTCAGTGAAAGAACATTTTATCTACAGTAAGTATCATTTCAACTTAATACATTACGCCTAATACTTTTTAGCGACCCCCGAAAGGGGAAAAGACGCTATTATTTTTTTTTTCAAGGAATGTCTGTCTGTCCGTCCGTCCGTCCCGTTAAGATCCCGTTTAGTAAATTAGAAAATGTAGTGAAAATCCGACATTATAATATTTTAGTCCATTCAAAGTTCTGATGCAACGGCTACTTTTTTCTTTTCTAAAAGCGAAAAATCTAATTTTTAAAATCACTTATCAAGCAGTTATTTCATAAGAAAAAACACTTTTACAACTTTTCACTATTAATAGTAACAAACACGGGAGGCTTTTTAGTTAGGGTGATTACTATTTTTCATTTTTTAACACATTTATGCAAATAGTTTTAGATTTTGTCAAAAAAAACACCTTTTTTTACAATAGTATTGCTGAGTTATGTGAGTTCTGTCATACTAACTACTACAGTTACCAAAAAAAAATGTTTTTTTTTTATAACAAAAAGTCTATTTACTATGCATATAAGTGGAACATAAGTTAAAACAACAATTAATAAGTAGTTTTTCATATTATAGCGTGAACTGTAGAGCTATAATATCACCATGGAACACTAAACTAGAGGAATTTTTTTTACGAATTTTTTTTTTGACGCTTTGAATAAGAGAACGACCCTTTACAAAACAATTAGATCAATTAGATACTCATAATAAGACATTAGTTAGACTAGGTTCATATGTAACTTCACATTCACTTTCAGTTATCCCTTGGTCTGCTGGACCGTTGGGCACCACACAGAATCTGACATCCTTCTTTCTTCATTCTTTTCTGTCATTTGTCTTTGATCGAATTTCATTCTAATGTTCTTTCTGAAAATATTGAAACCGGCTTTTTTACCTGCCTGAGTGGACCAATTTGGGGACCAATTTTGAGTTTATATTTCCACACAAACTGTCTTTTTATCGTTTGTTAAAAGTAGCATTCTCTTAACTAAGAAATCTTAATACAGGCAACATGAATAAATTCCATTCTTGACAGACAGTGCATGTTTAAAACAAAAGTTGCTTGACAAAAGTTCTTAACCTTCAAACGCAGCACTTAATAGATTCAAATTTTAGTTAATAATAATAATAATAATAACCTTAACATTCCTAACAAGATTATCGTTGCCTGCTGAAGCCGGTATGGCTGCAGACATGCCACATCACCAGGAAACTCCTCAGTGGAAAATGAATAGGGAATACAATGAATTGTGTTTCTCTTTAGCTGAAATTGACCCTACCAGTGCCAAAGAATGAAAATTTAATTCATTTCCAAATTATAATAATACAAATTTCTTATCCATAAGGACATTTGCCTTACAATTAAGTGTGTTCCTTTTTAATGTTAATGTGTTATGTAGGTGAAAGTTTAATATGGCCATATATTTAAATTTTCTGACTATTTTTCGTGAAATTTATGTTTCAGTTTTCTTGACGCACTGAGGAGTAAGTAAATGTTGTTTTTTCTAACAGCCTATTTGTTTTTATTGTCGAAAAATAGAAAGTTCTAACAATACAAATGTGACTTCCACTGAAGTGATAGAAATTCTGCCACTTTATTGTCTATATATTTTAATCGTGATACGTTTCCTAATGATGATAATTAGACGTTCTCGCAGAGGTAAGTATTAGTAGTCTTATTGTTTGACATTAAAATACAATTAAGTTTTCAAAAAAATGTTTAAACCGATTTTGGTTTTACAGAGACAGAAGAGATATATTTTAAATACAACTTTTTATAAATTTTGATATTTGTGTTTTTAGCGGCCCCCGAAAAGGGAAAAGACGCTATTGGTTTTGTCTTTAATGTCTGTCCGTCCATAAATAAAAATAAAAAATATAATTATGTGGATCTACATCAGTTTCAATATATGTGGATTTATGTTCCCTAATGAAGTGTTTGATTTCACTGTTATTAAAAAAAAAAGGAAAAGTTTTCCATTTCTTACCGTAATTTCTTTATATTTCTAAATACTTTGTTGTTTATGTAATTAGAATACGGGAAAGATTCATATAATTCTGGGTTGAATTTCAGATGTGTTATAATTATTTTCAACGTGTCTTAATTTTTATTAGCGGCCCCGAAAGGGGAAAAGACACTATTAGTTTTGTGTGAAATGACTGTCCGTCCATCCCGTTTAGATCTCGTAAACTAAAAAAAGATAATGAAATTACGACATCATAATATTTTAGACCATTAAAAATTCTTATGCAATGTTTACTTTTTTCTTTTCTGAAAGCAAAATATCTAATTTTTTAAATCACTTATGCAAGCATTTTTTTCATAAAAATGCACCACTTTTAGTACTATTCACTGTTAATAGTAACCAACACAATAAGCCTCTTAATAGAGGGAGCAAGGCAAACGCAGACATTTTTTTATTTTTAAAAATGTATTGTTATGTGTTTGTATAAGTGATAACTATTAACCAATTAGCATGTGTATGTATTTAATACATTATTTATTTGCTTTAAAATTATAATACTAAAAATTACCTATTAATTTTTTTTTCAACAAGAAAGACAATTTAGGACTGGAAGATGCAAGGTGGAAATTTCTTTTGGTTATATCCCTTTGACCAAATAAATAAATTTTCTAAACAGGACATAAATTCACGATAATGGACCAAATGGACTACGAAATTGTTAAAAAAAACAACACTATTTCAATATGAACTAGATTGATTTATAAAATATTTTTTAACTAATAAATTTATTCTTAAAATGAATTATATTCAAGATTGTAATAATTTTTAAGCTCTTCATGCATATAATTACTTACAACTCTGTACTTTTATATAAACCAATTTTTTTCATTATATGTAAATTTTTGTAACTCTAGCAGAACCCAGAGAATTCCTAATGATATAGGATGGAGGTCTTTTGTCTTAGGCTCCCAATAGCAAAATTGTTGCAATAATAATAATAATAATAATAGTAAAAATGAATATTTATTTTGAGGTAAATTTTCAATAAATTTGTGGATGAATTTTGTCATTATTTTTTGGACCTTTGTTGTCATCACTTTCTGGACCTTTGCTGTCATCATTTTATGGAACTTTGCTGTCATCATTTTATGGACCTTTGCTGTCATCATTTTCTGGACCTTTGCTGTCATCAATTTATGGACCTTTGCTGTAATCAATTTATGGACCTTTGCTGTCATCATTTTCTGGACCTTTGCTGTCATCAATTTATGGACCTTTGCTGTAATCAATTTATGGACCTTTGCTGTCATCAATTTGTGGACCTTTGCTGTCATTAATTTATGGACCTTTTCTGTCATTAATTTATGGACCTTTGCTGTCATTAATTTATGGACCTTTGCTGTCAAAATTTTATAGACTTTTGCTGTCATCAATTTATGGACCTTTGCTGTCATCAATTTATGGACCTTTGCTGTCATCAATTTATGGACCTTTGCTGTCATCATTTTATAGACTTTTGCTGTCATCAATTTATGGACCTTTGCTGTCATCATTTTATGGACCTTTGCTGTCATCATTTTATGGACCTTTGCTGTCGTTAATTTATGGACCTTTGCTGTCATCATTTTCTGGACCTTTGCTGTCATCAATTTATGGACCTTTGCTGTCATCAATTTATGGACCTTTGCTGTCATCAATTTATAGACTTTGGGTGCAGCTAAAGATTTAAAATATATAGTACATTTTAATATGTGTTTCCTTAGTGTAGTGGTTATCACATCTGCCCAACAAGCAGAAGGTTCTTGGCTCAAAACCCAGATGAATTTTGTTTTAGTTAATAAATATTTCTACTTTTTTTGTAAGTCACATCCTGTAAAATAGATATGCATCTTTGATAATTTTTTTAAGTATATTTTTTTACAGCCTAATATGTTCTATCCTCTATCAATGTCTAGATCTGTCCGTCTGTCTTTAGGTGGACCACTTCGGGGGCCGATTTTAAGTTTGTGTGTCCACACAAACTCTCTTTGTAACCTTGTTATTATTATTATTCTTTTATTGCACATTATGATACAAGTTTTTTTTTTTTTTTGTGATATAAACAATCAATATCTCCATTCCATTATTGAAGTTTCGGTATTCGATATTATTTTACATGCTAAATAGTGGACTGGTTTCATTGTTTCAATATTCCACACATGCTCAACGGATTTCATTATTATTTCAAATGCTAAAGAACAGATTGATTTCAATATGTTGTTATTATTTTACATGCTAAAGAATAGATTGATTTTGTAATTTCATTATTTCAGACGGCGTTAATAATCTTTATGAAATATCACATTCAATTAATACATAAATCTTGATAAACCAAATACGTACCAGCAGTTGAGAAAAATAAATACAAATAAATAGCACACTTTTAAAAAAGTCATTGCGTGTGGCTTTGAAAATTGACTTTTAATTTATTTTTATTATTTATTTATTATTGTTTCATTAAAAATACATGATATCAAGAGAAATAAATCTCATTAAAGAATTTGAAGGAATGATAAATATAAGTAGATCTGTTTAGAGATGCTTTATTTATTAAATTAAGACTGACACAAAAAAAAATGAACAAACTATAAAATGATTGTTCTTTAAATTTGCTATTTTGCATTGAACAGTGGGGCTTTGACGTATACTGAAAGCGAAATAAGTGGGGAGGGGGTAAATGTAACTACACTGTCTCATAATACTGCGTAGTGTAGCGAAAAGTGCGCCCAGGGCGAGTAACTTTATTATCAATCCCCCCCCCACACACACACCATTTTTCATGAACATCAAAAGAAATATAGGCTTATAAATAAAAAGCATTTAACAATAACATTAACATTAGAATGAATTACCTAACTAAAATATCTACAATAATTTTTATATTTTGGCGCTTTTCTACGTGTTTACCCCCCCCCTCCGAGTGTGGCGCCCTGGGCATTGTGCCCCATCACTTCCCACCCACCTTCACAACGCCTCTGTGTCGACCCCATCCTTATTATACCATAAAGGCAGGTAGAGCAAGTTTACAACAAGAAGTCGAGGAAACATTTGCTCAATATTCGCAGTAAATCAAAACAATATGAGAATGTCGTCGTTAGGTGGGAGAGTTTCTGGTAGCTCAAACCCACATAGAGGGTAATTAGCAAATTTTAAAAAGTCGAAATTATTTATTTATTTATTTATTTAAATGAAGGCAACATTATTAAATATTTAGACTAATTCCAAACATGAAAGCCTATATTAAATAGTAATTTTTTTTATACTATGCCTTCCTTACAATTAACTATGTTGTCAATGTCTTAAATAATGTCTTATTGTTTGTAACTGTTGTACTTTTATGAAATGACAAACGCTTAACTGTTTTCAATAATAATATCATAGAAAATCAAAACCAACCGTTGCATGTTAATATTATCAGTCTTCCAAATATGGTAAAATCGGTTATTACAAGTTTTTCTATTTATTTTATTTATACATCTCAACATGACCGACGTACAGACAAACTACGCAAAACTAATAGCGGCTTTTTACTTTGCAGAGTGTCACTAAAAATATTTTCTGTAAAAAAGAAAAGCAAAATGGGATTTGCCCGTAATGATGTATCTATTTGTGGGAAGCATTATCGATCCATTTGGAACTGTCGTTAGCTACAGTAGGTAAGTTAGACATTGATATCAATAATTCCTATGTTCGGTAGATGTATTATATTTAAAACTTTTAAACACATAAAATACAGTCTTAGTCTATTTCTCTTAGTCTATTTCTCTTAGTCTATTTCTCTTAGTCTATTTCTCTTAGTATATTTCTGATTTCTAATTGAGAAAGAAGAAGTATGGGAAGCGAAACAAACAATGACTTAACAATGTCTAGTTGTAAGAACGATTTTTAGCTATGTTGCATTTAGATGTAGGTACTGAGCCTTTTTTGTTATTATTTTCAAACATTTTGTTCTTGGCCCTTGAAAAATGTTACATTTCTTAAATGTCGCCAGCTGATAAGAAACCTTATAAAATATCTCTTGAGTGGGGCATTTTAGTTTGGTGATATTACTAGAGAGTGTTGAATAAAAAGATATTAACATTTGACTTGATCTACATACTGATTGTCTCCATGGTTACGAAGAGCTATAACTGGGCCGGTGATATTAAGGCTTTTGACAAAGTTCACCACCATAGTTTGCTTAAAATATTTCGGCATTAATGGTCCACTGCATCAGTGGATTAAAGATTTTCTGATAGGGAGAGAACAAACTGTAATAATAAATGGCTCTAAATCAACACCGATAACAGTACCTCAAGGAACAGTCTTGGGTCCACTACTATTTTTAATTTACATAAATGATTTACCAAATTGCATTACTTCAGGAACAAAAGTCAGATTATTTGCAGATGATTGCATAATATATAGAACAATAAAAACAACACAAGACACAGATATTTTACAAAGAGAATTAGATGAATTACAGAAATGGGAATCAAATTGGAGCATGTCTTTCCACCCAGAAAAATGTCAGTTGTTAAGAGTAACAAAAAAACTAAAACAAATTAATTCCACTTATCTTATTCATGGCAAACCAATAACACAGACTAATAAATGAAAAACTGTCATGGAATCCACATATTGATGAAACTATAAAAAAAATCAAACAAAACATTAGGATTTATTAAAAGAAATTTCTATAAATCAAATAAGAACATAAAACTAAAATGTTATTTAACCTTGGCTAGGCCAATAATAGAATATGCATCCTCTGTTTGGGACCCCTCAACTCAAGAAAACATTAAGAAACTGGAACAAACACAAAATAGAGCAGTGAGATTCATAACAAACGAATATTCACATTTGACTAGAGTAACACCTTTAGTAAAATCACTAAATTTAGAAAGTCTTCAGGACAGAAGACTCAAAAGTAAAGTAGCAATTATACATAAAACACTGAACCATAATCTTCAAATGCAAAAACAAAATTTAATAAAGGCACATTCCTCGTCCCATATGCTAGGACAAATTTGTACAAATGCTCCTTCTTCTTTAGTACTATTAGAGCATGGAATTGGTTGCCTGAGCTAGCCAGAAAACCAGTGACTTGGCAGAATTTAAGTCATTGGTTAATATGCATGACTAAATGCATGAAGCGTAGGACATAATCATCTTCTTTTTTGAAGTAATGTCTGTATTATATAAGATAAGAAGATATTAAGACCTACTCAATGTGTTGCCTCTGTTTTGCTTTAAAAGAAAACACATATTATTTTTTTATAAATAATAGAAGATACTAATTATAATAATAACTGTGATATATATTTATAAAGGAAATTTAAAAAAAATACAATTTTAAATTTTATATCATAATAACTATCTTTATTTATATTTTATTCATAAGGGCCCTTATTGATTAACTAACTCGCCTATTTCTAATTCTCCCATTTGCCGAGGAAGAAAAAAAATTAGTAACCTTTCATCTCCTACCTTAAATGTAGGACCACTAGACCTGCCATATACGATTTTTTGTTCACGACTTCGACCCAATAAGTTTTTCTAAAAAGCAGACATTTTGAAATTATACATACGATTTGTTTTGTACGTAATATACTATGATATCAAAAACACTCGGATAGCTCAGTTAGTAAAGCATCAGATTTTATATCTCAAGGTCAAAAGTTAAAATATATACATAGCGTTTTTCGCACATTTTAGTTATTCGAGGTACATAAAAAAATTAAACGGAATTTATAACTTTAATATTAGAATGATTTTAATCACTAGTTTAAATATTAATGATGGTGTTTGAAACATCAGATAGCCTTTCAACTAAATTAAACGTAACATATATAAGAATACACTTGCCAAAAAGGGGGTTGTTGAGATTGTATTAAAGTTCAAACAAAATAAGGATGGGGGGGGGGGGGGGGGTTCGACCAAAGAATTATATGAGCATCTATTACGTTGAAAGGGATATTTTTATGGCCTGGGCCCTTTTTTCTTATTTCTGTTCTAATTTCGTATATCCTAATAGTTTCAATTAATATATTATAACTTCTTTATCCTTTGCGTTTTCAAGTGAAAATGACAATATCAAGGTTTAGTGTTTTATGTCACTCTTTAATACTACTCAAAATCAAATAGTTAAAAGAAAGAATTAAACAGATTACATTCGAAGAGATAAAGTTTGTGTTTTGTAATCACTAAACATTTTTACAATTTTTTTCTTGTCAGTAAAAGTACAAAGAGAAGCCACTTAAAATATTTTTAAAAAAATGACTTTTGACAAATGTACAGTTATTATTTAATAAATACAAAGAAAAACTAACTAGCTATGGAACTTTGTGTGATATAAGTCAAGCATATTAAATGTATAAATGTAAACTTTTACGAGCTTCCGAGTTTTTCAATGTCAAAGAACTTATGTTATTTTAAATTGGAATTAAATATTCAGGTAATTTATTTTCTATATTAATTTTGTTTAAAAGATATTAAAGTAAAGAAACGTAAAATGTCCCTTTCAGACCTTGCGATCTATAGTGCAGATGATGTTATGGTCATCTGTTTCTTTGGCCAATGAGCAGGGTTTCATGAGGCCCGCTTTTACTTTCTCCAACTTAAGTCAAATAGGCCTTTTTATTAGAGATTCAAAATCATAGTTTTCACCGAGATTCGAAATCATGACCCCAGGATTGGAAGTCAAATTCTTAACCACTCAGCCACCGCGTTCCCTTAAAAGATATTACAATAAAATAATATATCCTCAGGCTGCTTTGTATGATATACTATTATTAGAGTTTTTCATACATGGCGTCAAAGCTGTAAATGATTTAAACAAGAAATACTGCAACGCCAATAATGTGAACATCAGGAATACAATTTGTGACCCTAACATTGAACTTATGTGTGTCACACTTAGGCCTTACTACTTGCCTAGAGAATTCACACAGGTATGTGTTATTGTTGTGTACATACCACCGACGGCTGACACAGTGATTGCGTCGGACGTAATTTTTGATGTGCTTCACAATGTAGAATCAAAACACCCAGATTCTGTTTGTATAGTAACTGGAGATTTCAACAACCTGAATATTGACAACACACACTGTCAAACTATTGCCAGTACGTCTCCCTCCCCACAAGGCAGGGTAGAACACTCGACAAATGCTACGTAAACATTAAGCAGGCTTACAAATGTAAAAGTTTGTTCCCACTTGGAGATTCTAACCATGTAGTACTCCTTCTTATACCAAATTACAAACCTACTCTTAAAACTACAAAGAGAGTTAAAAAAACGGTCAAGATGTGGTCTGAAGAGGCTGTAGAAGAACTGCAAGGAGGCATTGAGAAAACTAACTGGGAAATCTTTATTGAGAACTGTCCAGACATAAACGAACTAACAGAAACTGCGAACTCGTATTTTTTATTCTGCGAGGAGTTAACAATTCCAACAAAAACAATATAAGTCTATGGAAACAAGCCCTGGATGACCCAAAAAATCAAACATCTTATTACTGAAAAGAAAATAAAGTATAAGGCTAGCAACGAAGAGTTTATAAATGCTAAAAATAAACTGAGGAAAGCAATAATTGAAGGGAAAAAAACATACAAAGAAAAAATTGAGAATTTTTTTGGAAATAACAACTCAAAAGCATGCTGGGAAGGATTAAAGAAAATAACAGGCTGCGCCTCAAAACGAGAACAAATTTCAGTGGCTGATGATGAGAAATTCGCCAACAAACGAAATTATTTTTATTCTGACAAAAAAAACAGCCCAGCGACTCTTTTTTCTATACAAACTCAATAGCTTTAAACTAAACAAGAAGATCCTTGAGACTTTTTACGCGCGACTATACAAAATCTGCTAACATACGGAATAACTTGTTGGCAAGGCAACGCTTCATTTAACCTGTTGCGACGTCTAGAAAACATCATTAAAAAAGCATCAAAAATTACACTCACAACATTACCACATTTAAAGGAACTTTTTGAACAAAAGTGCATAAGAAAATTCGAAAAAAAATCATGGAAGACAACGGCCACCCGCTCCATCAGAACTACGTCAGGTCGTCGTGAAGTGGGCGACTGCTGTCAATCAAAACAAGAACGAAGCGGTACAAAAACTCGTTCGTGCCTCACTCGGTCAGACTCTATCACCGCCATTCATTGATCAGGGAACATGAAATGCACCAAGATACCTGTGTGTAGTCGCTGAATGAACTCTTCATGTTGTCTGTTGTATTTATGTGTATGTTTCTGTTGTGTTGTCTTTATATGAGAAACGAGTCCTTGTAATCACAACAAATTTCCGTAAGGATCAATAAAGCAGTCTTAGTCTTAGTCTCAGTGTTAGTCTTAGTCTTAGTCTTAGTGTTACCGGTGTACAGAATAAGAAAGTATTGATACGCGATGTATTTGATTAAAGCCTATTATAAGCCGTGAGCACCGTTCAGCACTAAGGAATCAAGTGTCTTTACTCTTTTGTTTCTCGTGTAAGACAAAGTATTTCTATGTTTACAAATGTACCCTGGCCTCCTGGTCGTGCGATATACGCTCTGGACTGTGGTTCGGTCGTCTCGATGATCCTTGGTTCATTCCCTGCCCGCTGACATATCCTCTTCTTGCATGAGGTTTGAGCTGGAATGTACATAATCTTCAACCTTGAATGAACACAGTGGCGTAGCTAGGGTGAGGGGAGGAGGGGGAAAATTTTTAAATCTCACCGGGCCCCCACTTGAGGGGCGGCCAAATGTGTGTGTGGGGGGGGTTAATTAAAAATTAAATATTAATACATATAAAGAAGCCTCAAAGAGGTCAAGTATACCGGGCCCCCAAACAATGGAAAATTCCTAGCTACGCCCGTGAAGGAATATCCGAAAGATGTAAAACATTTTACACAAAGTTATTAATATTATTTATTTCACGAATATGACGTCTTTGACATTGTCCATTTTGTGTTCAAATTAAATCTCTTTGATTTTCTCTATTAATTTTGTGTTCGTCATACTGTGGGTTTTCATTATTTTACCACCACATTTCTTCATGTAGTGCCGGTTCTCTCTTCGTTTTCTCTTATACTGAATTTAATTGCTTAGAGAGATTATGTAAAGAAAAAGCAGATTAATGTAAATAAATTTTAGTGTAAAAAAAAAATCCACTGTAAGTTGTTAATATTTCTTTTATAAATTCTAAGTATTTTGCATTGGTTCAATGCTTATCTTGCTTGGGGTTGGCGGGGATATGGAATATATGGAAATATAAACATTAGAAGGTTTGATCTAAGTATTGATAAGTAAATTTGTCTTAATAGTTTAACATTTGGTTCAACATTTGTTTTACAGATTGTAACATATGACATTTCCTACACGTATTGAAGATCATGGACTGGCCCTATTTTAGGTGTAGTCTTATATGCCGTCATTTCAGTCTCATATTGGGCTTACTATGCGTAGGATGTGTGTATTTAAGTAAGTCGTAATGGTCTTTTTCTTAGGATTTTCTTAGGACACAACGATGTGCTTTGGGTAGTCAAGCGAAATAGTAGAATTTCAAATTAATATTAGTCAAATAATAAATATTTATTAATAGTATAAACATGGGATTTGTCTGCGATATTATTACGCTAGCTTTGATACAATTGGCTGCCTGGTCTTGTGCTATGCGCTCTGGACTGATGTTCGGTGGTCTCGAAAGTCCCTGGTTTGAATACCTACCAGCTGTCATCCCCGGTCGTCTTTCCGGAGGTTTGGACGAGGATGTGATTATCTTCAGAATCAGAAGAAGCTTTCCAAACATAAAAAAAAAACATTGAATTTTGAAAGGAGACATTTATTTTATTTTGGTCTTACAATTTAGAAGGACAGCCTTAACACAATCCTTGTCTTTTCCATATTTGTAAGCTAGTGGCTTATTAATATTTTTAGAAAGTTACTAAGCTTATTAATAAAGGCACATTTCTGAGTTTAAAAAACAAAAGGAAAATTGAATTATCTTTTTATTTATATAGACATAGAGATTCAAACCAGGCAACTGTCAGGAAAAAGTCTAAAAACGCCGCGAGATTTCTGTTACTCTTGCTTTTCCATTTTTATGTATACATGATTTTGTTTTTGAATAAGAACATAATGTTACTTCCTCATACCTAATGTCTTTGTACACACAAAATTGCAGATGTCGTAAAATTAAATAATTTACATTTAGTTGTGTAGCAACTACCTAATAATGTATTTGTAATTTATAGGCTTACCATTCTTATTATCTATTTACGATATATATTAATACTAGAAGTACACACCAGCTACGCCCGTTGATTAGTTCCTAAGCTTTATATTATTTATTATGACAATAATTTTAATAAACAGGCCACATTTTAACGATCGACCTAACTTAATTTTTTAGCCTGTGAATTAGTGTAACTGTTAGGAAATCTCACGGCCCACTCTCTCTTTTTTTCTCAGTCACTCTCTCTCTATCTTTTTTCGCTCTCGAAACCCTTTTTATTTTTTTTAACAGGGCTCATTGACTTTTGACTTGATTTGAAAAGTACCGCTTCATAAAGCGCTTGGGGAAACGAAAAAAAATTGCTTTAAAATTACCAAATAAGTGATATTTTAAAAATGCTTTATATGAAGGTGGCGGTCTTTTGTGAATATACCGAAAATAACTACAAAGGTTGGATAGACAGATTGCTTTTTTTTCGAATAGAAGTCGTCAGGTTGTGAATATTTCTAATCCGGTTCTTAATGAGCATCTAGGAGGTAAATGGAACTTTTGTATTAAATGTCATGTGGATCCGTACGACAGTTTAAGATATTTCTTGATCAATGAATCAGTCAGTCAGTGGTATTTTACGTTTATAATAATAGATTGCGATTGTTTTAACATTTTTAATGAAGCAAATTTAAGTTTCTTTTGTTTATTATATTCACTGTTCTTTTTTTTAATGATAGACACAATATGGTTAACTATTAACCTAGGCCTAGGCCACTGCAACCTATGCGACCGCAGTGGGCCCCTTTTTCAAAGGATCCGCACTTTTATAGGACCCGCGCTAGTTCAAGGTTTATAAATTATTAAACTAAACCATTTTTTAACTTGAAACAGATTTCCCTCGCCCTCATGTCGATTTACCAGGAGGTCAACAATTCTCAAAGATAGATTGAAACACTTGATAATTCTTGCTATTGAGTGGGATCTATGTAGGAAACATAATTATTATGATATACTGTATGACTTGGCTATACGCAAGGCTCGTATAGTAATTCTGTACGTAGTAAAGAATGAATAAATGCATAGACGAATTTATTTTCTAATACAATCTCTTACATTTCACTTATATCCGCTTCCCTACCCAAACTTGGCACCGCGAAATCCGTTTCGAATAGGGCCTCACAATGGGTAAGTTCGGCCTTGCTATTTAGTGTTTGTAAAATGTTTGTTTGTAAACTGTTTAAGCCCGGCACTGCTTTTTACATATATATATATATAGTAGATTACTTAGATTAGTTCCAAGTGCTGTTTTGTGTTTGTAAAATGTTTGTTTGTAAAATGTTTTACAATGTTTCGAATGTTCCATCAGTGTTAAAGATGTTTACATCCTAATCCAAACCTTCCACAGAACAAAGGGGGATGGGAGCGGGCAGGGTTTGATAAATTTTTAAACGACAGTCTAGCGCGCAGGCAGCCATCCGTAGTGTGAATACTACTCTTGTATTTTCTCGTGGACTATCCGCAGAAATAAGAGAGTGATCTTTCCTTTACTTCTTGTTTAAACTCCTGTGGGAAGATGAGAATTATATATAAAGATAGATTTGTTGTACGTGTAAATACTTTTTAACATTGCAATTCGCTTACTATAAAGGTAAGACAAGTTGGGTTAAATTGCCATTTTGTATTCATCCGCGTCATTCAAGTTATTTTTAGTAGATGAAACGTAACAATGTCGTCGCTAACACACAGAAGTTCACACAAACACAGCATAAATGTTAAAATTCACTTACAATAATTGCGTTATTACAATAAAATTTACTTTTTACATCGTCATGTGTTATTTTATTTTCTAAGGCAGAACGAATGAATTCACCGCTGTGTTAAATCCACTTAGGCAAACAGATTGTATTACCAAGTGCCAGGATGGCTTGTTGGCCAAAGTTGATCGCTTGGTTTTATCTGGTAAAATTGATATTAAAGACCCGGCTCCTGGCTTGGGAACCGTTGCATCACTACAGTTGAAACTCTCTGAGAACACAGAGCCCAATGATGTAAGTGTAAATACAGTTTCTCTAATGTTATCCATTATAACCATGGCTTTTAATTTCTAAAGTAGAGTTGTTGTTTTTATTTAACCATTTTTAAATATATAACCTGTTTCTTTTATAATACCTCAATCTTCAAGAAGGATTTGTTTCAGGCGAATTGTAATTTATTTTCTGAGTTAAAATTTCATATTTTAATACCCTGTACGTAAAATCAATGAGCGACTTTAAAAAAAAAAAAAAGCCAAATGGCATTAAAAAAAAGACAAATCCAAGGTAAACTACCCCTTTAAAAAAAATAACAATAATAGTTTTTAAATAAACAAAAAATGTTGAAAAAAGTTGTTCAGATCTTGCGATCTATAGGGCAAATGATAAAGCTTGATGGTCATATAAAGATAATGATAGAAATTAATAAATAAAATTACAGAAGGTGGGGGCTGGCTGTAGTCAGAGATTAAAAGGAGAGGGGTGGTAGAGATTAATTAGTGAAATGGGAGCGGGATAGGTTAAAAAGAGAGATTGGAAATTAATAATTAACTACTAATTCAATGAGAGGGTGGGTGAACTGAGATAAATAAAAAGATGGAAAGTGTGTAATTAGAGAATAAATGTTGCTCACAGAGGGAATGCAAAAGGTGCTAATTGGACAATTACAATAACGGGATTGTGGGATTGCACTAATTAACCATCTCTAAGCTTTATTTTGCAGTTTGTGTCAGATAGCGTTTTGATAAAGACTTTATTTACACCATGCTCAGCTTTCTATAGTGGATTTGGACAGTTGCTTTGGTCACGGGCCAAACACAGAATCATTTTACTGTGAGAAAACAGACAGCGCTAATGTCTTTCACGTGTATCTGAATATGTCAGCGGATGTTTCGCTCAGCGAGAAGGAAGTTGTAATACGCGTGTCTACATATGAAAACTCGCAGTTAGGAAACTTTGTCAAACTACCCAAAATATACAGTAAGTGTTCTCTTCTCATTTATTATTTTTTTATTTTCATTTATTTCTATAAATAATTTGGTAGTATTACAGATTATGACGCCTGCGTTTGATTCATCTCTTTTTGTGTTTTTACGGTAGCCATGAGGCTCAAAAACCTACCACCCAAATTATTAGTGAAAAATTTTTTTTAGTTTTTACAGTCTTCCATTTAATAATTTTCTGTAATGGAAGAGGCGTGTGTAAAAAAAGTCAAGAAAAACATAACACTGTACTATATTTCGTTTTAGGAACACTTTTGTTTTAAGTATTAGCCTATCTAAGCCTTAAATCTAGATTTAGAGATTAGGGTTAGGAAAAATTAAAAGTTTATATATAGGTTTAGGGTTAGGTTAAGTTTAAGGTTAGGTTTAGTGATAGGTTTAGATTTAACCGAATCGGACGTGGGTGGATTAATTTGTAATATTACCAATAATTTAATAGCCTACTTTAAGTTGATTGGTTTGAACTAAGTTAGTTTAAATAATTAATCATGTATTTAAAAGGTAACGGTGCAATTACGATTAAAATAACAACTACAAAAAAACGAGGTAGACCATGGCACAAAAGTGCTCATTGCAGATGACTAGGTGCTTACAGTGAATGATAATCTTTTTTTTTTAATCTTAAGGGACGTTTTTTAGTTGGGGAATAAGAAAGGCGGTTTTTCGTTGTGTTGGCACTCTAGTTAACAGTGGGCCACAAAAATAGATGACCTTTACATCATCTGCCCTTTAGATCGCAAGGTCCGAAGGGGGATTTTTTAAAAATGTAGCCTACTGGTTTATACAACATGCACAGGTCTGGGAAACCAAATATTCTCGACCTGTATGCCCTACGGAAAACAGCAGGGTTTCTGACCAGGGCTTTTCCAAATCCAATGGAGGATTTGAACCTCTCAAGCCCTCATTAAAAAGGAATTTAATGATGATTTCTAAACGTTACGCTAACAAAGTAGACTTTTTGTTTGTGTGACTGCCTGCGTATTATTTACCCAGGAAAAGGTTAGTTTATTGAAAATGCTAAGAAGAGCCACGTAGGCCTATTAGCTAAATCTGGGACTCTATAATACCATGGATTAACATTTTCTTTTCATAATATTGCAACGATTCTAACTATTCAAGCTGCTTGCCAACTGCAACACACGACAGCACCAACTCAAAGAAGTTAACAACTCAGACTCCAAAATAACGTAACAGCTTCATGCTCAATAAATCACAGTCAATACTGTACAATTGGCAACACATAACACTGACTGTACCAATGTTTGACCGTTAACAACCGTACTGCCATATTAAATTATGTAAGGGTGTATAAAACTCTACTGGTCTCTCCGCCTTGTTCCGAGCTTGCACTGGGTTCAACTAATCCGGACTGGTTTCTCACTTTGGGCTCGTTGCGTCGGACTTGATCGCAGATCAACACGTTGTCTCGTACTTGCGAGGTATCTTGACAGTACTCCGCACCAAACGTCGTAATTCCCCAAACAGAACCACACCACTGAAACGCACTGAACCAATTCGTCTGTAGTGAACCGAACTGTAGTGAACTGTCTTGATTGTGACACCTCCGCTTTTTATTTAGAGTCCCCGCATGCCTTCCATAAACTGACGGAACGTCACTCAACTAATCTTGTTGATCACATGAATAAACCCAACGTGACTGGCATGAGCAATGTTCACTTTAGACGTTTCTTGAAACTTGGTCAATCTTCGCTGCGGACCGCTCAACTAGCGCTAGCCTGAGGCAATTTTGTCGGCTGACTACACACACACACACACACACACACACACACACACACACACACACATACACACACACACACACACACACACACACGCGGTACCTACACGTACCACCACGTTATTACAATATATCGAGACAATTCTATAAAACACTTTACAAAACAAATATAAATGAAAACCTAATGAACAAATCTATTTCCAAATATCCCGACCTGGTTGTATCTTCTGTTTTCCTAATTCTTTTTTTTTCTTCAGATTTGCAGAATGCGGTATTAACCCTCAACAGTCACTCATTGACACACGGATGTTCGGGTATTGAACTGGAGAAAGAAACTTCAGAAATAACCTTGTGCTGTATAAACATGGCGTCTCCGTGTGAGGCTATCATACATCACATGGGCGTGACCCAAGTCAAAGCCAAGGACTGCGTCACATATACGATACCTGAAGGGGCCATAAGAGACTTCACCTTTACATTCAAGGCATGCAACCAACCTAACTTGGTTCACTCATACAGATGTCAATTAAAAGTATTACAAACTGGTAAGCTAAAATATTTGTAAGCGTAATGAAATAATTTTTGATAAGAGAAAATAGTTTCATTTTATGACAAAATATTGTTATGTATTATATTATTTTGTGCATAATATCTACAACTGAAATAAATGAATGTCTGTTTTAAGAAAAGGAATTGTACAAAAGTTCAAATACTATTAATTTTAATAACAGTATTTTTTGGTTACAATTTTTTTTTAATTGCGAAAGCATACTTCACGTTTGCTAATCTGGTTGAAATGTTTGTTTCTTGTCTTTCTAATTAAAGGGAAAGCTCAAGAGTCCGGCAGTGATGACGTAACATTCACCATTCTCCCTGTGCTCGGCATTGTGGCTTTTATTCTCGGAGTTCCCATCATTTGTTTTTGTTGTAGAAGTAAGATTCATTTAGATTGTGTACGAGTGAACTCTAAACATTAATAGTTTAAATTTACGCTTATAATTCCTTTTTGCAATGGAATTGTGAGACTTAATATCAATCATTTATTGACAGTAGCGTAAGACAATGTAAGATTACAATAAAAGTCATTAACCAAGTTTATAAAGTATCTGAACTAATGTTCTGTTTCTTCTACTATACGCTTAAGAAAATACCTTTTTTTGTTTCAGGGGGAAATGGCGTGTAAGTATAATGTCCACAGTTTTATACATAAAGGCACTTAAGAAATAACCATTAGTTATTGCAGCAGTACCATAGAAATAAGATATTCACTTCAATAGCATGCTGCATGTTAAATTTAGACAAATAATTTATTTATATTTTATGATAAGAAATGTCTTATACGGCTTAAGCATATTTTTGCATTTTTTTTATTAACAGAAACCTTGAAAGTGCAATCAACAGATCAAAAGTCAAAACGTTTTAATGAATGGAAAAGCCTCAGTCAGTAGGGTCTAATATTGATGACAGTTATATCAGCAATGGTTCCTTCTTGCTTAACAATTCAGTTTTAAAGAATGCATCAACTTGGTCAATCTTTTTCTTAACCAAGAAAGATATACTCAATATTAGTTAAGGTTGGTGTAAGAAAGAAGGGGAATTTATGTGTGTGTGTGTATGAATGTTTAATTACCGCTAAGAGTGTTATCAGTCTTTGTAAACTAAACAGTTGTAGTAATAGCGAATGCGTTATACAGAATTGTATCAATATGTGTAGAAATGGAAGTATTGGTAGTGTTGTTGTTGTTGTTTTTTTGATAGTGTAATTAGTGTATTTATACATGTGATAAATGTTTATGTAAACAGTGTATTAAAGCAGTTTGTTTGTGAGTGGTAGTATTGGCAACTTATGTTTGCTAAAAGATAGGTGGGGTACATGATAAAGGATTGTATTTATTACATGTCTGCATTAATATTTGTATGATAAATCATGGGCGTAGCCAGGGGGGATTGGGGTTTAACCCCCCCCCCCCCCCGAAATGAAATCCCCCCCCCCGAATGGGGGGAGTCGGAATTTAATGACTGATTTTTTGCTTTGATTTTGTTTATTTTAGGTGAGTTTTTAATACTAAACCATCACTTGCCCCAGCACAACCAAAGGGGTTTTGAGTTTAAAACCCCCTAACAGGGGGTTCTGAGTTTAAAAACCCCTACCAGGGGGATTCGAGTTTAAAAACCCCTACCAGAGGGGTTCGAGTTTAAAAACCCCTACCAGGGTTTTTGAGTTTAAAACCCCCTACCAGGGGTTTTGAGTTTTATACCCTCTACCTGGGGTTTTTGCAGTTAACTCCCCCTCTTCTATAAAACAAAACACAAAAAATGCAAACGAAAATCCACTAATTCCAAGAGCATAGTTAAGGAAGATTTTGATTTTAAAACGTCTCTAAAATTTACGATAAACCCCCTCTTCAATATAAAAAAAAAGCTAATTACACAATCAAAATGTTATGAGCATAGCTAAATGGGTTTTGACTCAGATTTGAGTTTAAACCCCAATTCAGCGGGGTTTGAAGTAAAAAAATACCTCGTTAATAATAAAAACAAAGCAAATTATGCATTCAAAATGTTATGAGTGTAGTCAAAGGGGTTTTGAGTTTAAACTCCCCTCCAGTGGAGTTTGAAGCTAAAAAGTACCTCTTCAATATAAATAAAAGCAAATTACTCACTCTAAAATCTACGAGCGTAGCCAAAGGGGTTTTGAGTTTAAACCCCCCGCCAGGGATAAAAATACATCTTCAGTGTAAGAAAAAAAGCAAATTACGGACTCAAAATGCTATGAGCGTTGCCAAAAGAGGTTTTGAGTTTAAGCCCCCATTCAGAGGGGTTTGATGCTAAAAATACCTCTTCAATAAAAAAAAAAAGCAAATTACACACTAAAATTATTTGAGCGTAGCCAATCCAATCGGGGGTTTTGAGTTTAAACCCTTCTTCTACAGTTGGCTTTTTTTTAAAGTTTAAAACCCTTCCAGATGGTTTTGAGTTTAAGATCCCCCTACAGAGCATTTTGAGGTGGAAAACCCCCAACAGATGATTTTGACGATAAAACTTCTCTTTTCGATATAAAATCTAAAGCAAACTACAATCACTTAATTCCAAGAGCGTATTCAAGAGAGGTTACACATTTTTACCAGTGGCAGGGCTCCATTTATAAACTGCAGTGAATAGTCATCTACCGAAATTGAAAAACACAAAATGTGGCTCAACAAAGATGGCTAAGACAGATTTTAGAAGTCAGTTATAGAGATCGGGCCTAAATCCTATGCCGACAAAATAAATTACGCATAAGAAGAGTTGCAATGATATCCTAGTACAACTTGACGCCACTCATTCATGGAGGTCCTCATGGCAGGTGGGAAGAGGCTTCAGACATTACCAGTGACAGATTTTTATGGAAACAGCTTGACGTCAAATGCTCCGAACGGCGCAGTAAAAATAGCACATTAGGTTTTTGAAATTAAAACTTAGCAGGAAAATGCAGTGTAGATACCTCAGAATATGCATTTTGTTGGCTTTCAATACCAGAAATAGTGCTTGGCGGCGGGGCTTTGCCCCGCGCTGGGGGAGATCCTAGCGCTCCCCCCAGACCCCCTTGCTATTAATGGCGGGGAATCTACAAATTTATGGAAACAGCTTAACAGCAAATGCGACGAACGACGCGGGAGGGTCTAAGTCAGTAAGAATATCACATTAGGTTTTTGAAATAAATCTTTTTAATAGCAGGAAAATGCACTGCAGATACCTCAGAATATGCATTTTGTTGGTTTTCAATATCAGAAATGGTGCTTGGCGGCGGGGCTTCGCCCCGCGCTGGAGCTCCCCCAGACCCCATTGCTAGTAATGGCGGGGAATCTACAATTTTTCCACTAACTCATGGAAGAACCTATTATAGCTCACAATAAACGTCTTCCGAAAGAATGAAGGGTCAGAATGTAATAAAAATTATGTACACACACACATAAATACATATATTTTTTTTTCGCGTGGGGGGGGGGGAGAAAAAAAATCCCCCCCCCAAATCCCACCCCCCCCCCCGAAAAAAATCCTGGTTACGCCCATGTGATAAATAATATTAAAATCAAAAGATTGTGCCTGATTATTAGTGATAAATTATGCAATTAGTAGTGAATTAATTAATGATGATACCACATATTTGTTGGGAGGTTTTGCCCCTTTAATTATCAATTTTCTTAAATTGTATACATTTTACAAATAATTATTTATCCATTTATCTACACTAGAGTAGGCCATGGCTGATGATTCACATTTCTAGGGGGTCTTTTAAGTTAGTTTTCATTGGGAAAAAAGTTGTGTTTTTTTTCCTTTATATTTCTTTTTTTTTTTCCATTTTAATTTTTTTTGGGGACTAATTTCCTGACATGGATTCAACTTATTCAAAAAGTTGTAAATATATTTTCATGGAACTTGGCACATATCAAGAATGATATGATTTGTGCACACCCTACTACTTTGGCTTTAATTGAATGATAGGTTTTAGAGTTATCGTCATTTATAAAATGTTATTTTGATGTTATTGCTTAACCCCCCCCCCCATAACTTAAAAAAAAATATTTAAAGGGTAATACACTTCAGAATTCAATAATTTTACTTGAGCATGTTGACAATTTTGCATAAACATCTTTTCAAAGTTACAGCGCAAAATCTTTTATATTTTTGAGAAACCTGTTCCGAAATATTTGTTATTATTTATAGTAATCTGCAGCGGCGACGTCTTAACAAATGCCAAAATTGATATTTGGCTTTTCTATTACTCATTTTATGTGTTAATCAAATTATTCTAAGTCATACCTTTTTTTATTATTTCACTATTTTTTTTTATTATTGTAAAAAAAATATTCACAAATAAAAAACAAATATTAGTTAACTGTGTTATTTTTCAGGTCACCTAGGTGCTAAACTTAAAAGAACCCCCTTGGATGACAAAAGTGGTCATCATCAAGCCACGATGTACGATCTATATATATATATGATCGTCACCATGTACAAGATCAAAGGTGACAGAAGCGACTGCAACAATTACGGGCGAATCTCCCTCCTAAGTATTGTAGGCAAGGTTCTTGCTCGGGTTATACTTCCCAGGCTACAAAAACTTGCTGATCGGGTCTATTTTTTCCATAAGTCAGCTTCAGGAAAAGAGCAGAGAGCAAATGATGATTTTGTACATTGCATTCATTGACCTGACAAAGGCTTTTGATCTAGTCAGCAGAGAAGGCCTCTTTACAAGTTTACATCCAAGTTGCTAAATGTAATTGTCTCCTTCCACCTGCTCTAAATGCTTCAGAATAAATAGGGAGTCAAACAATAATGTGACCTGGCCCCAACCCTTTTCGGAAAACCCTTTTCAATGCTAATGCATCAATCGTTTGACAAATCCATAGAAGGCATTTATCTTTATTCCAGATTTTATGGCAAACTTCTAAATAGTGCCAGTCTGAGGGCTAAAGCTAAAATCAGAAACACCCTCGTTAGAGATATGCTATAAGCAGATAACGCAGCGGTAGTGACACATTCACAAAAGGAGCTTGAGTCACTAATGTTCCGCTTCTCTAAGGCTTGTAAAGATCAGTTATAAATTTTCCTGGTAGATTCTATACTCTATACTGGTGAGTTAAATTTTTAAAATGTTAAATGCTACTGTACCAATCCATCGGAGAAAAATAGAGGGCCCTAAGTAGGTAAAGATACGTTTTTTAACCTTTTTTTGGAAAGGGATAGACTTTCTATATAATGTGCCGAAGTTTTGGCGGTATGGATGGAATTACGTCGTGGGCCGGATGTAGCCCGCAGGTCGTACTTTAGGCATCACTATTTTAAGCAATTAAAAAATATATGGTTAAATAAATAATAAAGCACCAACGTTGCAAAAATTGACCCGAGTACGATATCTGGGTAAAATGAACGATAGGAGCGTGGTTACAGAATAAATGAGTTCAATATCTTATCTTATAAGATACAGACCGTTACTTCAAAATAGAAGATGATTACGTCCTACGCGTCATGCATATTAATCAATGCATATTAATCAACGACCTAAATTCTGTCAAGTCACTGGTTTTCCTGGCTAGCTCAGGCATTTATTTTTATTGAAGTATGGAAGCTATTGATTTAAAGTTTTAAACCATCACAAACCAAGAGATTAGAGACAGGATTACTGCAGCGATCGGACCCCATGATGACATGCTAACTATTGTAAAGAAACGCAAGCTTAAAATCTATGGCCAAATTACAAGATCCACGGGGCTCGCAAAGAACTTCCTTCAGGGAACAGTACCAGGAAAAAAAAAGAAGAGGCAGACAGAGAAAGTGAAGGGAGGACAACATAAAAGAATGATCGGGCCTACCATTGAAAGAGGTTTTAAACAAGGAAAATGACAGGGAGGAATGGAGAAAAACAGTTGACAAGTCTTGCTTGGTGCCCCAACGGCCAAACAGACTAAGGGATAGGTAAAGGTAAAAATATTCGTTGTGCTGTGCTAATTAGAACAGACATACGCGACAACAAGTAGTACAACATCCCAAGTTAAGAAAGGCATCTTTATTTACTGTATAGTAGACACTTTAATATACATTATCAAATGCCATGTAATAAGTAGCGACATAATATGGTCGCCAGTAAGTTTTAGGTGTCAACGAACGTTAAGAATTTTTAAAGAAAAAGATATCAAGCATTAACGTCAGCGCAAACAGGACGTGGAATAACAAACCTTTTTTTTAAAAATTGGCGGCGATTCCAATTTGCTCTATATCCAGAAGCATATCAAGTTTTTCTTTTGGGACTACAATTTAACACAGGGGACTGTTTTATTGTTCCAGCTCGAAACTAATTCGATTTCCACTATTTTAGATCTAAAGTACAGTCATTTAAGTTGACAGTGTAATATATTTAGACACAAGTGTAACGAATCTTCAAAAGTTCAAAAGGAGGTTAATCATCCAAACCCATGATGTCACAGCTGTGTTGATTTCAAATAACACAGGTACCAGACAAATGAAAGTATGTCAGCAAAGAAACTTTGCTTAATTTACTATTAGAAGCTAAAAGAATCTTATCATCAATCTCATCGTGGTAATTTAACATCTAAACCAGATGAACTATTAAATATATTTTAATATATCATCAAGTATAACGTAAATACTTCAACAAGAACCTAGACTGTCAATCGTCTATTTTTAACTTTATATCTACTAATTGTATATAGCAGTTCAACGCATGATTTATAATTATCTGATGATCTGATAACACATTTTTGACATCAGTATCGGCAAAGACAGCCTTACAACCTGTGTGGAGAAAAATTACCAGCCCTGAAACATGTCATTCAAGTCTTCAATAAGCGAGGTGTACGTCATTTTAAGCTCACTTATATTTTGTTCACTGTCCTCGTACAGTAGCAATTTTGGTATATCTGTGCATATAATACCACTACATTATACCTACCTATTACCTAAGCTGCATTTATTTAACACAATCTCAGGAGTTAGTTTCTCAGCTGTTCATCATCTATGAAGAACTTGTTACATATCGTCATTTCAGTCATATATTTTTCTGCGACTTTATTTTTTGTGTGGATTATACAAGCTGAAGTCATCTAATTTTTGTTTATCTTATGAACAGTGGTGTCACTAGGGTCAGTGTCACCCGGTGCGAATAGCTCAGGGTGTCACCCCCTTCCCCGGCTATCAACTTTATCCACTTTTCCCAATAAAAATTTATTTTGTTGAGCTAATACCTAAGCTGATTAAATATTCTCATCGATTTTTGCACAAATGTACAATTAGTCAGTTCTATTTAAAAGTCCCATTGTTTATGACATTTTGCAAAAGTTTTTCATATTCTACAATGTATATTTATTAAAATCACATAAACTTGTTTTCTTTGTTAGACTTTTAGACGGAAATTACGCTGTTTTATTCAAACTTTTACTACCATCTAAAGGGGGAAATGTAAGTTTGCCGCTACCTTAGTCATCTTTTGGTCTCAGGTATTGCTTAAAGAACACCTATCGAGGTCCGGGATGAAGCCCCAGGCACCAAGCATTTTTCGGCATTTCCCTAATGGGTGTCATTCGGTGCGGACCGCAACCCCCTGCGCCCCCTAGTGACGCCACTGGTTATGACTGCTCAAGTACTTTTGGATTACGTATTATCCTTGATAAAGTTGGATTATTTTAAATGTGTACTCATTGACGCCCTTTATGTCATCGCTACCTATACAATTGTATTGAACTTATTAGATTACTTCAACTGATTGGATTTATATCATCATGGATTATTATCGTACATCACTCCATCATTGCGCTTGATACTAATTGCACTATTAATTGCCTGTTATTCCTTTTTGGATTTTATTGTGCACTTGAGAGATCTAGATTAACAGGATTGAATTTGTCTACACCATACTACGCCAGAACCAGTCTGTAAAGTTATTATTAAGCATGGAAAACATGAATTATTATGTATTAGATTACACTGAATCTTTTTTTTTCTCTCTGTGGTGTAAGTCATAATTTTATAAAGGAACTTTAGTTGACTACTGATGATAGTTATTGATTGATAAACTACTACAACCAACTATGAATCAAGCACAAGGAAAAATTTCGGATCTACCTGCATTCAGAAACCTGAAATTTTGGTTCATTGTGATAAATATTAAAAACTGATGAGCTGCGGCAGGTATAGTACAATGAACAGTGTAATTGATCATGATGTATATATACAATTTCTCGATAAGTTTGACTGCTCAACAGTGTTTTATGGTATGGAAGTGGAAAAGTTAACTTGTTTTTTAATAGAAGTTAAAGCATAATCCGAAAAAAAAAAACGAAATACATAAGCCATTGACAGTGGAACTTTTTCAATGTTCCAAACACTTTTATAATAATCACAGTAATATTTTGGAGAGATGTGCATTGTATCCACAATCATCTAAGATGCACAGATTCAGATGCCTACTAATTTATCCAACAAATGAAGCAGCTTAGCGCTGAATATCTTTCTTGAGTTTAATACAAAGAAAATAATCCAAATTACAAATCACTTATACAATGACTTGAAATAAAACAGACTATGGCAGTGTTTCTCACATTCCCGGGTGGCGACTCCCTAGATACCAACATTTTTGTTCGAGCCCCATTTAGGAGCGATGAAACCTTTCACAGTGAGGTCCGTTAGTTTTTTTTTTTTAAGAATGTAATAAAAAAGAAAAGAAACTTAGTCACAATTTTTAGTTTTTTTTTAACTATATTAATTAAACACTGTGTATCCAATATGACGTCATGAAATTTCAATAAAACGTTTTGTTTTTGGTTTTTTTCGGAAATTGTGTTACCTACATAATTTTAAAGCGTTGTAAAAAGTTCTTCCAAAAGATAGAATTGAAGATGCGCAGGTTTCCGCTCAAGTCGGCAAGGGGTCTGAACCTTTGTTGTTTACCACCCCCACCCATGTTGATGGTCAGTTGTTCGCTTAGAGCTCTAAACAGCTAGTACATTTGAACCGATGAAGGCGTTTTATATTGTTACGATCTCTCCTCCTACTCAGGCCTTCTGTAAACACTGCTAAACACAACACAACACATCAACACATCAAGAACGTGGGATAGGAGCGGGCAGGGTTTGAACCAGGGACCATCGAGCAATCCTAACGACAGTCCAGCGCGAAAACTGCAGGACCAGACAGGGTTCATACACTGCTCGCTGCCATCCTCCGTAGTCCAGTGAGAAGTTAATTATTTTTACTTATAAGGAACATCCGAAACATGTAAAACATAAAAAAAAAACATTTTTTACAAGAGCAAATGAATCTTTGCAACATTATTTCTTTTGACCATGAAAATTAAATCACGTCTTGAATATTCCTTGCGAATAGGCGGATCCGACAGGGATCCGACTCCGACTGGGGCCGCCTCTGAGTTTGTGTGCTAACACAAACTCTCTTTATAATCTTTTTTTTTTTTTGCTTTAAATAGTGTCCAAGTACAGATAAAGCTCCCCGTGTCTCTCCGATCTTGATTATAAATATCAAAGGAAAACATTACAATGTAACGCCTCCATTGGATCAAACTCTTACTTTTTAAAATTATAACGATATACAATATATTAGCATAAAAATAAGGTTAAGCATTTTGTTTTTAAATAAAAATATTTATTGCTGGTGACTTTATGTTATATTTTTTAGAATATTTAATTAGTTAAATTTGAGAATCATCATTTTTCAAGAAGATGCCCTTCTACATTTTCTTTAGATTCATTAAACGTATATGGTTTCTATTTGAAGAGCTGAAATAAAATAATGAAGTCAACTGCATTTAGTATATGCAACAAATAAAAATATTTTGTATTTTAGATACATATCAGACGGATATTACCCGCGTTCATCAGGCCTTAGTTTGAGTATTACTGATCTACTGGATTGAAATTAGAAGTAAGTCAAACATGGAGAATATTTCCTTCACATTATGTTTTAACTATTTTTCCACCAAAATAAAAGTAGAGTGTCATAATGGGTTTATCCGTTCAGCCGAAATAGTCACATCTATAACTATCCAGATATTATTCAGGCCTTAGTTTGGGTATTACTAATCTAGTGGATTGGATTTAAATCTATGTCAAACTTGGCTAATGTTCCATTTAAGATTTTTTTTTTGCACGAAAATAAAAGTATATTGCGAAAATGGGTTTACCCGTAAGCCGATACATTCATATCAAATATCAATCACTGTGAAAGCATCGTCTACCCGATTTGTTAAAAGGTTTCGTGCTTTAATATAGATAAATTTAAGCTATTTTTATTTTTTGGTTGTGAGAGGTACATTAATGACTAGTTTTAACACGATTGGTTAAAAGGGTTTGATTTCTCTGCGGAACATACATAGACAACATACATAGCCAACATACATACATACATACATATATACATACAGATGTGCGCCTTACTTTATACTTTATATTACAGATTATCTTTTCAGAACAATATCTCTTAAATTCATAGTTTAGTTAGCCTAATAATATATAAGATAAGATTATGTAGACTTTCACCCGTTTTCTACATGATCTACATCACCCTATCATCTGACATATCATATAATATGTAGTATTTCATATAATATGTAATATATCATATAATATGTAGCATATTATAAAAAATAAATTTACATTAAACATATCATATAATATGTATCATTTAGAAAAATAATTTATTGAAATAGTTATGATTTCATGTTATTCCTTTTTTAACATAATTCTTTGTCTTTTAATGTATACATTTTAATGTTATAAATATTTCAAAATTAAATTAAAAAAAAAAATTAAATATTTAAAAATGAAAAAAAAAAAAATTACTTTTTTAGTTTTTTTTTTTTTAGAAAGAACTTGCCTTGGTGTCTTTCTTGATGTACTTCTAAAAAACAACAACAATGAAACAAAGACATTTTAAGAAAATTCCTTTTACAAAATTAGGCATTAAAACAGAAAACATGCATCCATTGAAAACATAGTTTGGTTATGATTGCTTTTAAAAAAGCGTAATTAAAAATAGTATACCAAAAATGTGTACTATATATTTACCAAATAATTTTTCCGATTGATCAAGAGATCTCTTAAACAACTGTATGAATAAAACTTATTACAGAGGTTTCTTTAATCTCTTAGGTGATGGCTACAACCTTTTGTTTTTTTTACAGATTTTTAACCTGAGAGCCGAAATTTACAAAGAACCGCTAGATTTTATATTAAAACCTTTGTGGATTTTTTTTTTATAATATTGCCCTAGAACAGGGGTGGGCAACTTTTTTCAATCGAGGGCCGCATTAATAAAATTTGGGGACTAGGCGGGCCGCATATATATATATATATATATATATATATATATATATATATATATATATATATATATATATATATATTAGGAATTAAAACAAGAGTTAGAAATTTCTTGAACTAATTTTACGAATGATTTTTTTTTTAAATTTTGTCATTGTCCATTTACATCCAACATTTCACTAAGAATGTATGAAGTATATAACTGTTTACTCTCGTGCATAATGTTCCGGAACCATGGAACTAGCTTAATAGTTACTTGTTTTTCTTGTGACCGATGTATAATTAACTTCAATAAGCATCGACCTGTTCTAATACTTGATAATTTTCTAACAAAAAGAAAAGCTTGTTCAAAGATGAATGTGGTTTCTTAAAATATGAAAGTTTAAGTTTCTTAAAGTGTGGATATACAGCTTCTGGCACCCATGAAACTCCCGCGAAAGAACTGACTGGAACTTCTCTTTCAGTTCATAATTTGCTTGGAGGTATGTCATCTGGAGCTGAGTCAGCTTCTGCATAAAATGGTGAGCTGAGGCTATTGAAAACTGGTTTTAAGTTCTTGACGTCTTAAAATTTGCTTTAAAATTCCACAATCAAGGAATCCAAATGTCTTGTACTTTTCAACCATTTCACTAGAAATAATTTCACCTTTCAGCAAATGAAAATGATAAAGTCTTTATTTTTCTTGCTGGCCTCATAAATGGAATAGCTTTGTTTGAAAAGATTTAAGATCATGGGCGTAGCCAGGGGGGGGGTTGGGGTTCAACCCCCCCCCCCGAAATGAAATCCCCCCCCTAGGGGGGGATCGGAATTTAGTGAATGATTTTTTGCTTTGATTTTGTTTATTTAAGTTGAGATTTTAATACTAAACCATCAATTGCCCCAGCACAACCAATGGGGTTTTGAGTTTAAAACCCCTTACCAGGGGGTTTTGAGTTTAAAACCCCCTACCAGGGGGGTTCGAGTTTAAAAACCCCTACCAGGGGTTTTGTGTTTAAAACCCCCTACTATGGGTTTTGAGTTTTAAACCCCCTACTTGAGGTTTTTTGCAGTTAACCCCCCTCCTCTTCTATAAAACAAAACAAAACAAAAATGCAAACGAAAATCCCCTAATTCCAAGAGCACATTTAAGGGAGATTTTGATTTTCAAACCCCCTCCAAAATTTACGATAAACCCAGTCTTCAATATAAAAAAAAAGTTAATTACGCACTCAAAATGTTATGAGCATAGCTAAATAGGTTTTGACTTAGTTTTTAGTTTAAACCCCACTTCAGCGGGGTTTGAAGGTAAAAAATACCTCTTTAATAATAAAAACAAAGCAAATTATACACTCAAAATGTTTTGAGTGTAGTCAAAGGGGTTTTGAGTTTAAACTCCCCTCCAGTGGAGTTTGAAGCTAAAAAGTACCTCTTCAACATAAATAAAGGCAAATTACTCACACTAAAATCTATGAACGCAGCCAAAGGGGTTTTGAGTTTTGAGGCTAAAAAATACATCTTCAGTGTAAGAAAAAAAGCAAATTACGCACTCAAAATGCTATGAGCGTTGCCAAAAGGGGTTTTGAGCTTAAACCCCCCTCCAGTGGAGTTTGAAGCTAAAAAGTACCTCTTCAACATAAATAAAGGCAAATTACTCACTCTAAAATCTATGAACGCAGCCAAAGGGGTTTTGAGTTTTGAGGCTAAAAAATACCTCTTCAAAATAAAAAAAAAGCAAATTACACACTAAAATTATTTGAGCGTAGCCAATCCAATCGGGTGTTTTGAGTTTAAACCCCTCTTCTACAGATGGCGTTTGTTTAAAGTTTAAAACCCTTCCAGATGGTTTTGAGTTTAAGATCCCCCTACAGAGCATTTTGAGGTGGAAAACCCCCAACAGATTATTTTGACGATAAAACTTCTCTTTTCGATATAAAATCTAAAGCAAACTACAGTCACTTAATTTCAAGAGTGGTTACACATTTTACCAGTGGCAGGGCTCCCTTAATAAACTGTAGTGAATAGTCATCTGCCGAAATTGAAAAACACTAAATGTGGCTCAACAAAGATGGCTAAGACAGATTTTAGTAGTCAGTTATAGAGATCGGGTTTAAATCAAGGAAATCCTATGCCGAACTGGGAGTCGACCCTTTAGTAAGATTGTGAGAGAGCGACGCATGAGGTTTGCGGGACATGTTCTCCGACAAAATGAATTACGCATAAGAAGAGTTGCAATGATATCCTAGTACAACTTGACGCCACTCATTCATTGAGGTCCTCATGGCAGGTGGGAAGAGGCTTCAGACATTACCAGTGACAGATTTTTATGGAAACAGCTTGAAGTCAAATGCTCCGAACGGCGCGGTAGGGTCTAAGTCAGTAAGAATAGCACATTAGGTTTTTGAAATAAAACTTTTTAATAGCAGGAAAATGCACTGTAGATACCTCAGAATATGCATTTTGTTGGCTTTCAATACCAGAAATAGTGCTTGGCGGCGGGGCTTCGCCCCGCGCTAGCGCTCCCCAGACCTCATTGCTAGTAATGGCAGGGAATCTACAATTTTATGGATACAGCTTGACGGCAAATGCGCCAAACGGCGCGGGAGGGTCTAAGTCAGTAAGAATAGCACATTAGGTTTTTGAAATAAAACTTTTTAATAGCAGGAAAATGCACTGTAGATACCTCAGAATATGAATTTTGTTGGCTTTCAATATCAGAAATAGTGCTTGGCGGCGGGGCTTCGCCCCGCGCTGGGGGAGCTCCTAGCGCTCCCCCAGACCCTCTTGCTAGTATTGGCGGGGAATCTACAATTTTTCCACTAACTCATGGAAGAACCTATTCTAGGGCACAATAAACGTCTTCCGAAAGAATGAAGGGTCAGAATGCAATAAAATTATTTACACACACACACACATGAATAGATATAAAAAAAAAATTCGCTAGGGGGGGGGTGTCAGGGGGGGGGGAGAAAAAAATCCCCCCCCCCCGAAAAAGAATCCTGGCTACGCCCATGTTTAAGATGCATATACATTTCATGTGAAAACAACAAATTTCAATGGTTCCGATGATAACATGAAGTCTTGTCTTCAACTCTTCATTAAAAATATGTCCATCAAGGAACCTTACAATTTCTTCCTTGAGATTCCATATTAATCTAATAATTACCCAGCTAGTGCTACTTTGCTACCGAACATCAGAATGTTTAAATTCCAAATCTTCAAGTACTTTTCGGAACTGCCAGTCGGGGCCGGCCATGGATAATTGGAGGCCATAGGCGAAGTGAATTTGGTGGCACCAATGAAATTGAAAAATACAAAATAAAGGGAAAAACTAAAATTATGCAATTTATTAAAGACCTAGTGTACTTCGAACAATAGCATTGAGTACATGTTTCGCTATTCCTTCTCTTAACTAGCAGAGTTCATGTCATGTGCGAGGCCCCCAACACTCATGAAGCTTGGAAGCTGCTTACTTTAATTATGCCTATGGACGGCCCTGCGCGTAAATCATATATTTATCACATGATTACCATATATTTTAAATTTAATGTATCTTTGTGTAAGCTTTCCAGTTACTAATTTATGGTTGTGATTATTTTCTTTATTTTATTAAAAAGGTTGTTTTTCTCAGTCAGAGCTCCATCAGTTTTTACCCTTGCCATCTTGTACAAGCCAACCCAACTCTTTCAACACAGTTTTCTTCATAGCATTCAATAAATACTGGCCTGGGCTTATGTCTTCTACTGAATTTATCGAAATATTACTATTAAATATAATCTTCGTTTACTTCATACATTATAGAAGGACTTTTGGATACGTTTTTTTAGCCTCTTCATTATCAGTAATAAGAATCGAAAGTTTCAATAATGTTTATAGATATTTATAATAATTTATTTTAATATATTTGCATTTTTATATGTGTAATGTGTGGGCACACTAGATTTATTTAGTGTTTCGCGGGCCGCATAAAGCTTTTGGCCATAATAATTAAAACTTTGTTCAAATTATCAATACAATATCAGGTGACCGAGCCTCGCTCGAATGAATAATTTCTTAAGGAAGGATATATACCCGAAGTAATTTTGGGAATATTGTTGTAATTACGAAAATGAACGATCGGGATCCGAAGAGTTGCTTTTTCGTTCTGTCAGTTTTCAATGTAATTGTACATGGCGATTAGAATAGAAAGTCCCCCCAACTATAGAAAACCACAGCTCACGTCTTAACGTTTTACATTGCTTCTTTTGCGTAAAACTATTGGGCTATTATATGCTTGTAAGAAAGTCTTTGTAGTATAACTTCTAAAATGGTTACTTTCTGAGATTTAATATTGCAATTAATATATTCATTATGGCTTTGAGACATGGACACTTTACAGAAAAAAACTAAGACTTCTTGAGTGCTTTCACCAAAGATGCTTGCGCTCCATCAAGGACATACGGTGGCAGGACCGCACTACAAACAGCGATGTCCTTGCCAACGCCGGTATGGACAGTATAGAGGGACTTCTTGTGATCTGACAGTTGCACTGGGTAGGGCACGTATCCCGTATGGGAGACGAACGTATGCCAAAGGCAGTCTTTTTTTGGTGAGCTAAAAGGTGGTCGACGTAACAGAGGCGCTCCACGGAAATTCTTCAAAGACCAGCTTAGGCGTCAACTTTCCTTGGCTGACATAGAAGAGAGCACCTGGTTGTATGCGGCCTCCGAACGAGACAGCTGGAGGTCTCCCACGAAGGCCGCGGGATACACATTTGAGACCAAAAGAAAATCTGCTAACGAGAACAAACGCAGACGGCGAAAAGAAAATCTAAATCGACCACCTGCGGACAATGGTTATGCTTGCCCTGGATGTGGCAAAATATGTAGGTCACTGCTGGGGCTGCGCAGCAACTGGAAAAACTGCATTCCTCACTAATCTTCGGACTCGAAGTTCATACCATTTTGAAAGAATATCGCTGTTTGTATTGCGGTCTTTGGTGAAGTCGTTCAAGAAGTCTTAGTTGCTTTCTATAAAGTACTCATGTGTAAGCTCCACATAGAGGGGTTGAGAGAATCACTGGTTGACACTGATTTATGTAGAAAGGCGGAGCGATTTATTTCGCCACACGACTATCCCGGTTCACATATCAACCTCTCTTTAAAGCAATGGGTCATTTGATACTATGCTTCCCAGATAATGTGAGGTTATCTACCACTTTAAGGGATGTCTATGCGTGCTGATCTTTGGGCTGAGTAGGTTTTATTGGGTGACTTCTGGAACATGACTACTGTTTAACCGAGGTTTATAGGTTAACCAAAAAAAAAGGCAGCAACGTGATGAAAATTCGTTGACCGCGAGCTGGATATCATCAGGGCCAGCATTAGGCTTATGCTTACACAGTGGACCCCGAAGGTTCAAAAGCCCCGCGCTAATTCTTACTTAGATTTAGGTACTCCCGCGCCGTTCGGCGCATTGGGCGGCAAGCTGTCTCCATAATGATCTGTCACTTGCAATGTCTGAAGCCTCCTCCCACCTGGTGTCCACTGTTCTGAGGTCCTCCATGAAGGTGTGTCGCCAGGTAATACGAGGACGTCCCTGTTTGCGCTTTCCTATTCCTCGTTTTGGCTTCCATGTTATCGCAACTCTTGGTGTGCGTAATTCATTTTGAAGTAGAACATGTCCCGCAAACCTCATGCGACGCTCAGTCACAACCTCACTAATTGTTCTACTCCCAGTTCGGCATAGGATTTCCTTGTTTGAGATCCGGTCTGTGTAACTGACTCCCAAAATCCGTCTCAGCCATCTCTGTTGAGCCACATTTAGTCTTTTCTCAATTTTGACAGATGACTTCTATGTCTCAAATGCATATGTAGCAGTTGGAATGACGATTGTGTTGAGAAGGTGTATTTTTGTCTCGAGTCCAATGGCTTGGCTAGTCCAAATAGGCTGCAAATAGGCTGCAGCCTTTGGAGAATGCTCCCTGCCTTTCCTATTCGGCACGCTACATCATGGTAAGCATCTCCATCATTTGTTATGATGCTGCTAAGGTACGTGAACTTCTTCTTCAAGGGTAGATATATCTGCAAGAGCCTCAAAGCGATTCGTTAGTTTCAATCGGAACTGTGCTGCAGTATTGCCGTCTTTAAGCTTCTCTACATTAAATGGGCGGGGTCGTTGGTTGGCGTTTCAATCGGAATTTACATTTGCCACTGACAAGGTAGTGGTCTGAGCCGAGATCAGCTCCTCTGCGGGTCCGCACATCTTACAGAGATGACCTCCATCGTTTGGAGATGCAAATGTAATCTATCTCGTTGAAGGTTTCTCCATTTGGTGATCGCCATGTTTTTTTGTGTATTTGTTTGTGCTTAAAATATGTGTTTCCAATTGAAAGGCTGTTGGATGCGCAGAGAGAAATCAAGCGCTCGCCATTATCACTGATGTTTTCTGCAGAGCCATATGGTCCCATTACATATTCAAAGCACTGGCGGATCCAGGGGGGGGCGGTAGGGGCGATCGCCCCCCCCCCACTCGGCCGACCCCTCCCCCCGTAGGGGGGGGGGAGACGAATTTTAGTATAGAATTTACACAATTTGTATACGAATTTATTACTTATGTTAATAATATATACTAATTATTTATATTTCAACCTATTTTTAGGTTATTTCGCCCCCCCTCTAGTATGTTGGCCGATTTGGTGGGGTCGGAAGGGGGCGATGGTATCAATCCAATTTATTTCTAGAAATCACAGCTTGCTAACAGAATCAATTAAATATCTATACGAATAAAACTTGTTATTGATATTTTAACAGATCTTTATACTATGTCGTTCCCTGTTTGCCGATTGGGGGAGGGGGGCGAATACCTCTACTGCCTTTCCCACCTAAACCCTTTGAGTGGGGGGGCGGTCCTACTTTTATGGAGAAATCATAGTTTGTGACCAAAATGTATTCAATTAATATATAAATTTTATATTATGTCAATCCCCTTCTGGTATCTTGGCCGATTCGGTGGGGTTGGGGGGAGGGCGATTGCATGTACTGCCCTTCCCACTCTAGCTCTCTGAGTGGGGGGGGGGCGGTCCTATTTTTATGGAGAATCATAGTTTGTGAACAAAATTAGTTGAGTCGCCCCACCCCTATTCTTTAATGCCAAATGCAATCTTTAGCAGAAATTATTAAAGGAGCGAGGATTAATCGTTTTAACTCTACCGCCACTCCCATTTCCAGACAGAGTTTATGTAATTTCACATTTATTTATAATAATTATTTTAAGAAAGTTAGAATTCAAACGAAATTTTTCAGTATAAGAGTCACGATTGAGATGAGTTCTAAACCCAAACAATAATTTCATAGTCCCTTTTCCCAACCTTTACTCAATCTGATATTTTGCTAGTTAAATAAATTTGGGACTATAACTCACAATTTATACTTACATTTTATTGAATATTATTTATCGAATAATTATTTTTTCGACAACGATCCTCAAAGCCAAAATCTAAATATGTGGGTTATCTTATCTTTTCATGGAAAAAATCGGTTTTATTTGCAATGTATTAAGATCCTATAAATTCATATTAGAATACTTTTCAAGTACAACATTATTCGAAAAGTCCTTTTTAATAGTATGATTAATGAGCCTTTGGTAAGGAGAATGCGTTTCTTTTGTGAAGAATGCAAGAAATCTTTTTTGGCGTCGGAACCCCACTGATGAATAATGAGCTGTAGATGTCAGGAGAATGCGTTTCTGCATTGAAGAATGCAAGAAAACGCTTTTGGCGTCGGGGCTTCGCCCCGAGCTCCACTAGGAAACCTTATAGCGCTGCACCAGTTGTTTTGTTTTTCGCCGAAGGTTGAGAAATGCTGCTTTTTTTATTCTCATATATATATATATATATATATATATATATATATATATATATATATATATATATATGAAATATACATGTGTGTGTGTGTTGTACGCACGTTTATGCATAGGGTTAGGGTTTACTGGGCATTAGGGTTAGGGTTTGGAAAAAAATCGCCCCCCCCCACTCGAAAGTTCTTGATCCGCCAGTGATTCAAAGCCAGTTCGGTTGGGATTGATTTTGGCGTTAAAGTCTCCCATCAGTAGAATTAGGTCAAGAGTGGTGTGTAGTTGATTATAGAAATTATCTTTGATGGTATCTTCTGCATCCTCTGTAGGGGCATAAGCTTAAATGGTAGTGACTTTAATTTGCTTTGTTTGGAGTCGAGCTGTAATGATGCGGTCACTGACCGGCTTCCAAGCAATTAGCGCTGAAGCTGCTATTTTAGACATGATGATTCCTACACCACCAATGTGCTCCTTGTCATGTCCTGAATATATTATTGTCTTGCCATCATTGATTATTTGTCCACTTGATGTCCACCGCATCTCGCAGATCCCAAGGATGTCCAGCCGGTAAGAGTCAAACTCTCTTAAAAGTTGGGCCAGTTTACCGCATTGATTCAGGGTTCTTACATTCCACGTGCCTATAAGAGTCGGTTTCCTTGCGTTGAAAGGCTTGCCATGTATCGGGTATTGGACTTCCAGTTGGCTTTGATCCAACACCGTCATCAGGGTTTGGCCGCCCTCGCCGCATGTATAGTTTTCATTATGTGTCGAGTTTGCCGTTTCTGTAGCAATAGTGGTTTTACAGGGTGGGGTCGCTAGCCCCACGCCAAACCCTCCTCCTTTCTCACCCGGGCTTGGGACCGGCATATGGCGGAGTGTAATCCTAGGTGTAAATTATTAAATTAAACCATTATAATTTATAATAGGGTTCCCGTGGTCTCCTTGTTTTCAAGGAGCTCCTGGAAATCTCCGGAAACTCATAAAAATGTCCTTAAAAAGACAACATTGTCACTTTGGCGTTTCAATCAATATGATAAACGCCAGTCCTACGCGTGATATGAAAAAAAGGGCATCGTCAGCTTTCATTTAATAAAAATGTAATGCAAATACGAATTTATTTTCTAATACAAAATCTTTATTTTCACTTATTATCCTTTTTCCTACCCTTACTGCTCCGCGTGCATTTCGCATTTTTTTTACATATGGCCCCGCAAATGTTAGGGCCGGCCCTGGTTGTGCAAGTAAGGCATAGATAAGCTGTGTAATGACCATTTCCTTTGTTTTGGTATTTGACAGTAGACTTCGAAGCTTAAACACATTGCAATAATTCACCAGCAAAATAATAACAAAGTAAAAGCTACCTACGGGTGTACGCAATTAAAATGTAAACAATTTATAAAGCCTACATACATACATAAAGATATTTAATATATTATTTTTCTTCCATAGTTTCATAATGGATCAATGTACAATAAGATGGTGCGCAAATGTTTAATTACGCCGATTGAATCATTAAAACTTTTTCTTGTTTGCGAAGAAATGTCTTAGTGTACTGCTGTGAGCCTAGTGACGTAAGCGGTGTCAAGTTTTTTTCCCATTGACGTCATATAGAAAATTTCATTCATAAAATGTTCTAGCCAAAAATAATGTTTCGATAATGAGCCATTTTCAAACCGATATAACGGTCGACCTCGAGTTTTCACGATGTGGCCAATGAGTTGAGAATTTTTTTTTCTCACTATCATGCACATACCTTTAAATTTTAAAGAAAATCGTTAGAGCCGTTTTCGAAATAAAATTTATATATATATATAAATATATATACATACATACATACAAGAATTGCTCGCTTAAGAGTATAGGATTTATAATTTATATATTATAAATATATTTAGATGTGCCACTGATCTGGGCTCTATTTAGTCTTATTTAGACTGTGTAGGCACCTATAACGAGGATATGTCAAAACTGCTCGCTATAAAAGTCATTCGTTATTTTTGAAACTTATAACTAAAATGAGGTTTGTATCGAAATTTTTTTTTAAAAAACAACATTTGAATCAGTATTATATTCTATGAGTTAGTTAATAAATGTAAAATATATTTAATAATGATCCATTGATACTTTTTCAATTGTGACCTTAAATACAATTTTTTTGTACCGATGCGCAAATCTATGAATGAAGCTAGATTTATTAATGAAGAAGCCTGTGAACTTTTTAATAAGACTTACTTCCCCTGAAGTTTTTCATTGAAGAAAGATGTATTTCTTTGAAAAATCTGCTTGCATATATAATTTTAAAAATTAAATGGTTTACTTTCGGAAAAGAAAAAAGTATCCGTTGCTTCAGAACTTTGAATGATCTAAAATATCATGATGTCCTATTTTCATTTCATCTTCTAGTTTCTGAGATCTAAACGGGACGGACAGACAGGCCACACAAAACTAATAGCTTCTTTTCTCCTTTCCCGCGGCGCTAAAAAAGAAATCAGTAGTGATTGCTTCATTTTTTTTATTCATGTGTTATTAGGGACTATGCATAATTGTGAGTTAATCAAAGATAGGGAAGTGGAAGAAAGAAGGTGTTCAAAATTTGATTTAGACAGATTTGATAAAGCTTTGTAAATTTTCGAAATATTTTAGTGTTAACAAAATCAAACCTTTCATTCGTCTTTTCATCTGTAGCTGATTTGCTGGAAATAAATGTAAACAAAAAATGTAATATATAGAATAAAGAAGCTTCATATAATTTTTAGAATGGATAAACAGATAAATACAAAAAAAAGCGATAAAAAAAATAAACACATACTAAATTCTAAAAAGGAGAAAAAAAATGCTGGTATAAAGTGGAAGTTGTATTAAGTTGTTTGAAATAGTCGTGTAATTAAATTTGTCATAGATTTATACTTACATTATTAGGTATGTCAGAATAGAATTACCAATAGTTTTGTAAAGCGCAATTTAGTGATTTTAGCTTTCTCTTTACAATATGATCATATTACTTAAACATCCAGCTCGTAAACCGTTTTTTCAAAGAAACAGATGAACAAAAAATAAAATTGCTCAATTTGAATTTGTACATGAGGACTCAAACCTTCTAATGAAAATAAAATGTTTTAAAGTTATTTATAGTTAGTTACAATTTTCTACGCGACAAACTAATTCTCAACGAAATTCTTATATAAAAAATAATCAGTAGTGATTGCTTCAACGTTTTTTTTATTAATTCATGTGTTATTAGGGACTATACATAATTGTGAGAAGTTTTAACTTGATCAAAGATATGGAAGGGGAAGAAAGAAGGTGTTCAAAATTTGATCCAGACAGATTTGATAAAAGCTTTATAAATTTTTCGAAAATATTTTAGTGTTAAAAAAAACAAACCTTTCATTCGTCTTTTCATTTTTTGATGATCCGCTGGGAATATATTTTAAAAAAAAAGGTAATCTATCGAACGAAGAAGCTTCATAAAATTTTGGGAATGGGAAGATAAAAAAAAACTTTAATTAAAATCTAAGTAATTAATAAATATTTAATGTATTCTATAACGGCCTGATAGTGAATATATAGCCATACCTTGTCTGATATTGAAACTTATTTTAATTTGTTAAAATGTAAACTTTTTAATGGTTTAAATAGAAAATACATATTTTTTAAAATGTTATTGGTTTTGCTAATAACGATATTTTCAAACGGGAGTTTTAAACTACTTTACTTTCTTTAGCGTAATTCTAATGATAGAATTAACATTTTTTTGTTTTTCTATTTTCAGATTTGTAATATTATTTTGTTTTTGGTTTGATGCATGAATTGATTCCTACTTTACTCTTTAATAATAAGGACATCAATAGGAGGATAGCTTAGGCAATGGTGACAATATGGACATAGGTAGCTTACAAATACTACAGAAAGAATTATTCTAGTTCAAAAGATAAATTATTTAATGAACAAAATATAAAAGGGATAACAATGGTGGGGATAAGTAATAAAATCTAAAGTAATTTAATTATTACAATAAGTGCTTAATGCATTATTTCGAATTTACTATTGTTGATTGAACATAGCTGTAGTGATTCAGTTGTTTTCTCATAGACAGATCCGACAGTCTTGGATATTGTAGGCTTATCAAGCGTGTCAGCGGAACTCTCAGCGTCATGAGGTGCTAGCTTCAGTTAGTAGAGATGAGTGTGAGTAGGGACCCAAACGATATGTCTCTGTCTCTATCCATCATGTACAATACTGTTCTTAAGGCGGCACATATCCAACGTGGGGAGGGGGTTGTGAATAGTTATTAAGCTGCTGTGTGTAGCGATGGTGCAGCGTCTATAGTGTCGTTGGTCCTCCGTCCAGCGGTCAATAATTAAAACTTAACCCTAGAGAAGCCAGTTTTAAGTCGAGTTTAGTCCCATTAGTGCCAGTACCTTTGTCTTGACCATAAATTATAGAAGAATATAGTTATGGGTGGACAAGAAAATATTGAATACATTTAAAAATAAATGTTTCTAACGATTTTCTGGGAAAACTGAAATGAACTTTTGTAAGCAAATTTCGTATCGTCACAGAGAGCAAGCCTAAAGCAATTATTTTGGATCACAGATAGTGAACACGCCAGAAGTAGAAAACAAATTGTTAAAATCGCTGCAGCCTCCGTAAAATACAAATTTAAATATGCAATCTTTGATGTGTGGTGTATCTAGAATTAGCATCTTAGATCACAATACAACTTTGCAAAGGGAAAACATTGTCCTTTTTAGAAGTTAACTGCCTCAGTGATATATAAATCTGCACGACATTTACATTCCGTTGTTTTTAGCGATTAGAAAATTTCTACATTGATTTACTAGAAAATTACTTTTTGGCGAAATAAGTAAGTGGTAGAAAGATATCAAAATATTAAACGTCAATAAATTACGTTTACTCACTTGTTTTGCATTGTTTTTTGCTTTGATTTATCTGGAACAATAACATTATATGAAATAGTACATACTAGCTACATTGCATATTCGTAAATATTTTGTTCCAATACGTTTTCATAGGTAAAGTTAATATTTATATCTTGAAATATTACCTTTAAGAAAGATAAACGTCCATACAAAAAATAGCAACAATGCTGCTAACATTATTAATATTAAAGTCACATTATGTTGATTTGTGATTGTATCTGATAGAAAAAAAATATGTAGTTAATCATCAATGAATAATATCATTACATGAATTGTTAAGTATTTATATCAATATTTGTAAGAGATGAATCACTTTGTAGGTCTACTTCATGAATTGTAATTTATTTACCCAAATGATAATTTGCTTATATATTAAATATGTCTTATAACTCATAAAGATAATTTAAATGTAGACTCGACTTCGTATTCAGTACGAAATTTATTTCTTTAGCCTGTTAACTCGTTATGGGTTAAAGGTGGGTACCTGGAAACAGATCTAAAAAAAATGACAGTTTAATTATATACTAGGCCATAGAAGGACATTTCTCATTCATTCTTTGCGGAGTTTAATAAATAAAAGGAAGATAACGAAGATTATAGGCACCGTATTTGAAGTTTTAGCAGACTAAAATAAAAATGATTATTTTTTAAAATCTATCGTTCATAGTTATTCAGAGAAAAATAATCGCTCTTTCTAAAAGTCATTACAGAGATATTGTATTTTTTATCATTAGTTGTTGTTTTTTTTTTTATTTACGATTTAACTGGAGATACTGAAAGGCTAAAATCAGTATGAAAAAAAAAAAACAACTCATTTAATTACAACTTTTCTAAAACTGGAGAACAAAATAAATTGAACCAAACCTCAGCGAGCATGCTTTATTAAAGAGTATGGAAGTACTCAACAAAACATAATTGAATGGTGTAATTTTAATTTCCATAATGTTTTTTTTTGTCTTTCCATGAAGCACTTGGGATTTTTTTTTAAATCTCACAAGTCAAGATTATATACATTGCTCTAGAGTCTATACTGTAGATTCCCATTAGAAGTGAATATTATTAGTTTTTATCTTGTGGTTAATGGGGATGGTGTCTCCATATTTTTTGTTGAAACAAGGGATTATAAAGGAAAAAAAGAAACGAAAAGAAATAAGAAAGTTTAGTTTGTGTATAATGTGCTACTATTTTCCTGTGTATTTATTTACATTTTTTATGTAATTTGTTTTTGATGTATTGATTGAAATTAAAAGCATACTGCGAGAAAAATATTCATCAAAGTGTGTATGTTTAAATCCTTATAACTAAATAATATAACTGGACCAGAGTTTGCACACTTGCGTACCATGAAAACATTACTAAAAAAATGTACCTTCAGGTTCAATGACAAGGATAAACTTGTGCACGGATGAACTATTTCCACAAACCCTATAGCCAAACATGAACTCCTCTTTTTCTGTCTTACTCCTTGTGTATGTGACGCATGTCGGATTTTCAAATTGTTCCTTCAAGTTAACTGTAATAACAGCTATACATGGCAAAGGGGCTTCTATACAGCAAAGAGTCAATTCATCAGTGTTTGGTTCATAGGTAGTTGTTTTACTAGATAATGGTTCTTTGTTTAAATTTACTACAATATCTGAAGGATCTTAAAAATAAAAAGACAAAATATGAAAAAAAGCAGGACATATATTTTAAATTAGATTGTAAAAGCAACGCCTTAAATCCCCATAGAATTTCAGTTGTTGTGTTAAAAATTATTTAATTGAGTATATTTTAAAGCAGAACATTAAAATATTCCCCCATTTCATCACAATTTTAAGCAAGCTACATTTACCTTTCATGCTATTCTGTACAATAAAAATGTAGATTATTAAACATTTTTTTAGAAGTTATATAGATCTAACATTTAAAAGCTATATAATTTTTTAAGGAATATTGAAGAAAAATTTAAATGCGAAATAAGTTCTGTACCTAATATTCTGGGTAGTTGTATAGGAGTGCTCCAGTAATCAATGCCCTTACATTTTCCAGCGAGTCGCCATTCGGATTGACTTAGGTCTTTTGTGGCGTTTAAAGACATTGTAATTCTATAGGAATTCATCTCCCCATCTTTACTACACCTCAAAGATGAGGATTCGTCATCACATTTATTCAGAAATGCATTATTGTACTGTAAGTATATGGGTTTATTAATATTTTCGTTCATGATTGTGTATCAATTGATCTTTTATAAACAAATACTAATAAAGTAAAATTTGCTTTAAAATGTTTAAAAAATTGTGGAATCATTGCGACATTCTATTACTAATAAAACTATTAGTACGTGATCAATTATTCTTGTAAGACTATAAAAAAAAATTGCTAAAAAAAATTTTGTTACTTACTATGAGAAATGTAGTTGAGTTTTTAGCTTTTTTTTCGATCATTATATAGTGTTCATCGTCATCCAAGTCCTTATAGAACCTAACATATCCTTCCAACTTAATTCCCTCATTTTCTAGCAAATCTTGTTCACATTTAGAGTAGGATTGGTTGAATTCTTGGAGGCTGACTTCAACAAAGGCTAAAGTAAAAAATATATTATCAGTCAATGACGTATTAACATGAAAAGAAAATACGTTTTAATATTTATATATACACGTTAGTTTTTTTTTTAATTAATAATTTATAATTTATTAGTTATTTTGAGCAAAATAATAGCTCTATAAGATGCATTAAAAGTGAATAGTCTTTAAAAAAAATGAATTTTATTTATTTTTTAAATACAACTATTTAGATTTAGATCGTACATTCAAATAAATTTGGTGGACTGACATGGTTGTCAAATACGGCAGTAACAATTTTTCTAGAAATTAGACAGTTGCTTTATGTCGTTGGGAAAAAATACTAGCTCTTTGGCAATACTAGAAAACCTTAGCTTGACCAATACAATTTTTCAAAGTATAAATATTAGTTAAAATTCAAATACAGAGCTACAAAATATTTATCTCGAACCGATTAGACATTTTCGGTTATTTCGGAATGGGACAGGGTGAAAAATAAGACTATCATTTTATTACGTCACATCCTTTTAAGCACTTTATCACAAAAAAAAACATTCACAACAAACAATGACGCAATATAAACGTATTAGCACATACTTCGTTTTAAAGTTCTTAATATTTATATTTATTAGGTACTTTATCAATTCGACCACTTCTGGATGTCTTGACTGGCACAACAAGTTCTCTAGACGTTGGTCTATAACTGTCTGTTTCGTTTGTTCTAACAGTTTGTTGTTCGTTGTCTTCATCGGTATCATAGTACCCAGAGATGTCTTCTTCAAAACTCTTGTTCAAAAAGCGTTGAAGTCGTCTGTAGGTTTTTCCATCGTTTGTATTTATGATGTAAGATCTGGGTGATGAATTTTTTAAAACTACAACTGCTTTCTACCATGTTTGTTCGACAGAGTAATCTTAAGCTAATCTTGAGTTAGCATCGTATTTCAATGTGCTTCTCATCTGTCATTCTTTTAGTAAAGACTCTGTATTTTCAGCTACCGATGGTTTCAATAGTTTGGGATCAATTGGAATGATGTCCCTGAGTCTTCTACTCATAAGCAGTTGTGATGGTGAATACAGCAGTCCGCTTATCGGAGTATTTCTATACTAGAGCATAGCGAGATATGGATCTTTCCCACTTTTGTATGCTTTGTTGAATATCTGGTTTACGATACCAACATACAACTCACTTTGACCATTTGATGGAGGTACCTAGGACTTGATGTGGTTCTTTTGAAACCCCATTCAGAAGCAAACTCTCTATATTAATAGCTGTTGAATGGCATATTGTCGCTCACTATTTCATCTGGTATGCCATGTCTAGCACATATACCTTTTAGTGCAAGGATTACTCATTCTGCTGTTTCGTTCTCAAGTCGTTTATTTCAGGGTATTTGGAGAAATAGTCCACAACTAGCAAGTAGCCATTGTTTTGACATTCAAACAAATCTTTCGCAACCTTTTTTTCCATGGTCTGTCTGGTACAGCTTGAGGTCAGCGATTTTTCGTTCTCATTATTTCTTTTGAACGTTGCACATGTTGAGCATTTCATTCTTGTCGAAAAAATATCTTTGGACAATCCTGGCCAAACACACTCTGTCTCGCCTTCGATCTGGTTTTCTCAAGACCGAAATGACCTGTGTGCAACTTGTCGAGAATTTCATTTCTCATACTGGAAGGAATTATAATTCTGTTCTAATAAAACAATAATCTATTCTCTTCATGAATACTGTCTTTTAATGACCAGTACACCTTTACTGCTTCATGCTAACCCTAACCCAAACTTTGGCCATTGCTCAATAACTTCAGTTTAACATCAGATTCAGTTTTCCCATGGTCACTTCCCGGAAACTGTGCTGTTTCGCTACGAATTCTCATAACCATGTCATCGTCTGAATTTGATTGTTCTTGACCACTAATGTACGCACGCAAAAACGTATCGGCTATTTGTATTTTTGAACCTGGAGTTAAAGTTACTTTTAAATTAATATCATAACACCTTTTTAACATCATCAACTGAAGTCTGGGTGAAATCATGTGTAAAGGCTTTGTCACATCAGTTTGCAAAGGTTTTTGATGTGATTGTACATTCACAATTCGTCCATAAATATTGTGTTCAGCTGCAAACACTATAGCGAACATTTCCCTTTTTCTATCTGTGCATATCTACACTCTGTTCCTGTCAATGATCTTGACGTATAAGCATCCCAAGCATTCTTTGATTTCTTGTGCGATCTGTTGGTGCTGGCATCACTAATGATGTTTTTATAACATAATATGTCCTACATATATTTAAAATATGATTTTTTTTTATTACGAACTCAATTAGAACTTAATGGTTTTATACCAATTGATTTTTGTCTTAATCTTTAATCTTATTAAAAGTGATTAACATTATAAATATTTATTCAATATCCTTTTTTGTTGTTGAAAGAACAATTTAAAATGTATATTATATTTTAGAAATGAAAAGCAAAATACTTACGTCTTACTATAGGTAAAAAGATATGATTACTACTAAATTCATATCCATTGTACGAGCCCATCATTCTCCATTCTGATTGATTAAATTCTATCATTGTGGTAGTATTAAAATAAATTAAAAACGTGTTCTTGTCATAAACACAATAGAAGCCTACAAGAGCCAGGCAATGACTTAGATTCAATGTCTCAATCTGTAGGTATTAAAAAATGTAATGCTAATTACAGACCCTTGCAATTTTAAAAGATTTTCTTGATCAAATAGGACTATTTTTTACTTGATACTATGAAAACTTACATCTAGAGAAAAGTTATTGCGTACCTACCATGTAAAAAGTAGTTTCACCTCTAGTTCTTAATTCTATATTTAAGTAGTTTTCGTCATTATCTGATACATCTTGTACAATTACAGAGCCCCGTAATATGAACTCTTGATTTAAGATCAAAATGTTTGTATCATTGTACTCATACAATATGGCGTTTACTTCTTCTGAATTACAAAAAGCTGAAATATAACGTTGTTTTGGATATCAGTTTATAGTGGAAATATAAATGACACAAAATGAATTACATTGCATATGCCTTCATGTGTGCCGCGCCATATTTAATATCACATAATTCATATTTTTTAGTTTATAACATGTAAGCTTTGTCATATTGTAATAAACTACTAGTTCTCCCTTGCAAAGAAAAGAAAGTTTTTTTTAGCATAAATGTCAGAAACTATGAACTGCAAACTAATAACAAGTACAACCTTATTTTCTTCAATAAAAAAATTCAAACTTGTTGCAGATAATAATGTACTGTAAGGCCGACTAAGGATTTGATACCTTAGGGTATGAATATAAACTAACGTTATTATTATTATTATTATTATTATTATTACATTCTTATAATTCCATATGTATTCCATGAACTAAAAGACACAAAGACACATAGGCCTATATAATGACACATTCCTCGTTCCGTATGCTACGACAAATTTGTTCAAATTCTCCTTCTTCCCTAGTGCTATTAGAGCATGAAGTTGCCTGAGCTAGCTATTTTTTAATAATTTTTTAGAATAACATTTCTGCTTTTAACTTAAGATTTAAATTTAAAAAAATGCAGCATACAACAAAATCGATGCCTCTTAAGATGATTTCGAAAAATGTACACTTTAATGATTAATCTTTTTAATTACTGGGTATTTTGTTCTATGCGCAAATTTAAAAATGGTAAATGGACTCATTGGCTGTGTTGTTTGGTGGCATAAAATAATTTTCCAGTAGCAAGAGTTTGAATTATCGACTGGTAAAATATTTTATTTGCTAAGTTTTTAAACGGTGCACGCAAACCCTCTCCCAATCTATTATTCCATCCTAGCATGTCAACAAATAAACTGTTCCAAAATCCAACAAGCACTATATAATAAGCAAGATTCTCTATTCAGAAGCAATTTAACATTAATTAAAAATTTAAAAAAAAATGTTTAAGTACGATAAAAAAGAGATTATACAAAAATTCCATGCGACTTACCAATTTGCAGAATGATGCATATTAGTGATCTTGTGTAAAAAATCATTATTGTTTTAATATGTCTGAAAACCAGTTCAAGTTTCTATATAGTTTATACAGATGTTCTCACTACCTAATATGAGCCCTTTCAAAAAGGCAACAATATAAGACAAATAAATTAGTTTTCTAATAAATTAAATTAACCTCACAAGTCATCACAAAGCATACCATTTTTAAATTATTGTAATCATAAACAAACAATTTAATACTTATTTAAAATACATGACGATGTTTTTTTATTCAAACTATCTCTCTGTGTATGTATGCACTGGTTGCATTAGAGTTGGCTCGGCTAGATGTAGACATAGCTGCCTTCCTATCAGGGCCGGTCTTAGGCCACTGCAACCTATGCGGTCGTAGTGAACCCGCGATTTCATAGGCCCACGCTAATTCTAGGTGTATTTATTTAAATTGCAAAATATATACAAAAAATTCATTGAAATCTCCTGAGTTTATTACAATCTCCTGAAAACTCATAAAAATCTCCGGAAAAATAGACAAAATTATCATTTGTGGGTGTCATTCTTTGAGAAAACGCCAATCATACGCGCTATAAAAGAAAAAAGGCATTGTCAGCTTTCATGTAATAAAATGTAATAATTAGGGCGAATTTTCACCTAATTGGAAGTTCCAATACTTTATTTACTTTTATAGTCACTGGCATAGTGGCAGGGCCAGTCTTAGGCCACTGCCACCTATGCGGCCGCAGTGGGCCCCCTCACTTTCATAGGACCCGCGCGATGCGAATAGTAGGTTTAAATTAAAATTATTATTAAAGGGTTCCTGGAATTCTCCTTAAATTATAAAATATAAGAAAAAGTCTTGAAAATCACCTAAGATTATTAAAATCTTCTCAAAACTGATGCAAATCTTAAAACAGACAAAATTGTTATTTCGATGTGTCATTCACAAATGCCAATCCTACTCGCGATTAAAAAAAGGCATTGTCAGCTTTCATTTAATAAAAATGTAATAATAAGTCGAATTTTAACCAAAACAAAAACTTCTAATACTTTTTTACTTAGATAGCCACTAGCATACAGATATAGATCTAAATCTATCTCGACCTCTTATATAAAAAAGCGATATTTTGCGAGTCGATAGTAAATCTAAAAGGCAGATCTGATTTTTACCAGTTTTTTGTTGGAAAACTACTATCTACTGTAGATGGCTAGTAAAAATAATTTAACAGTGATTTTGTACTTAGTAAAGTATGAATAAAATGCAAAGACGAATTTATGTTCTAATATAAAAACTTAATTTTCACTTATTATCCTTATCAAAACCCAAATTAGGCCCCGCGAAATCCGTTTCCCATAGGGCCCCGCAACCTGCAGGACCGGCCCTGCATAGTGGCATATAAATATGCCTTAGGTTGCAAGGTTCGTAAAGTAAAGTTAATTTGATCGCTATTTTGTACTTAGTAAAGAATTAATAAAATTCAAAGTCGATTTTTTTTTCTAATACAAAATCTTAATTTACACTTATTATCTTTATTCCCACCCAGACTAGCCCCAGCGCAATCAGTTTCGCACAGGGCCACGCAATTGTTAGGACCGGCCCTGCCTCTTATTATTATTTTTTCCTTTTATTTCATCATTGTTTTAAACTCTGTTACTAATTAACGAAATAAAGCTTAACAACATTTATGTACTGATCAGCCTATTAAAAACTAATCTGTGTAGCATAAGTGTGTGTCTATGCACGAGACCACCAAATGTAATGAGATCTGTGGGATGGTCAATGTAAAATATTTAAATGTATTTTTAACAGTTACTAATGTAAATCTTTCAAAAGTAAAATGCAGTCTAGGTTGTATAGTGGGTGGATGTATGTGTTCATGAATTTCAGACCAACAACTGGTCATCTCGCTTGCAATTTATAGGCAAAAGACTGCTTCTGGCATCAAAAGCTTAATAATGATAGTAGCTGTTAGTTAATAGTTGGAATCTAAAGCGTGGCAGTATAATATTTAGTGCTTTAGATATATTTATTTAATACAAACGATATTTTAATAACAGCGGGAACATCTAGTATGCCTATTTGATCAATGTTAAGATTTATAGCTACATGTATCTAAAAACATTAGGAAAACCAACTCTAGAATAAAAAAAACTTATCCACACCCTACCTGTTGAAAGAAATAAAAATAAATATAGTTTCAGCCTGATTTTAAAAACCTGGTCAGATAAACGTAGTGGGCCTACACATGTAGTCTGAGTGTAGTGTGTAAAGTTGATTGTATTCACCATCACGCTTTTTTTCTTTAAACTTTACTGTTAGGTTATCCTTTATATAATAAGTCAATTGAATTTTAAAATGAAAGTAGCTTTTTTCTAAAGGTTTTAATACTAGACAATTTCACTCACACACACATATACCATATATATGTTTGTGTGTTTGTGTGTGTGTGTGTGTTTATTGGTTCTTCCTCGAGTTATTGTAAAAACCTTAGACACCCCGCCCTTGCCAGCAAGAGGGTCTGGGGAGCGCTGTAAGCTCCTCCAGCGGGGTTTCGGGGCAGAGGGGGGGGGGGTTTAAACTCAAAACATCTCTTGGCTATGCTCATAGAATTTACTTTTTTAAATTGAAGAGGTGGTTTTTTAGCTTCAAATCCCGCTGGAGGGGGTTTTAAACTTAAAACCATCTGGAGAAGTTTTGTACTTAAAGCCCTCTGGAGGAGGGGGGCTTAAACTCGAAATCCCCCTTGGCTATGCTCATAACATTTTAAGTGTGTAATTTGCTTTTATAATATTAAACAGATATTTTTTAGCCTCAAACACGCTGGAGGGAGGTTTTAAACACAAAATCCTTCTTGACTAAGCTCATAGAATCCGGTGACTGATGTATGATGTATGAAGAGGGATTTTATCGTAGAAAAAAAAATAATTCGGAGAGGTTTAAAAATCAAAATCTTCCTTAGGTATGCTCTTGGACTTTGGGGATTGTCGTTTGCATTTTTTTTTAGAAAGGGGGGGGGGTTAACAGCTAAACTTCCTTCAAACTCAAGAACCTTCCTTGGCTGCGCTGGCCCAAGTGATGGTTTAATATTAAAATCTCACCTTAAATAAACAAAATCAAAGCAAAATATCAGTCACTAAATTCTAACCTCCCTCCCCCCCCCCCCGCAGCAACCTAGACACTGAACTGACAAAAAGAATAGAAGAGTCTTCTGCAGCAATGGCAAAACTCTCCAAGAGCGTGTGGGAAAATACCAAATTGACTACGGCAACCAAAATCCAAGTCTACAATGCCTGCGTTCTGAGCACACTTCTTTTGGCAGTGAGAGCTGGGTAACTTACTTGCGTCAAGAACACAGATGACATAGCTACCACTTACACTGCCTGCGACGCATAATGAGCGTCTCCTGGAGGGATCATGTCTCCAGCCAGGACGTTCTGAAACGGGTCAATATGCTTAGCATCTAAGCTCTTCTTACACAGTGACGACTACGCAGGCTCGTCATGTCACACGCATGCCAGATGGAAGAATACCTAAAGAAATCCTATACACTGGGCTTGCAGAGGGAGTCAGACCCAAGGGCCGCCCATGGAGGAGATAGCCCAAGACCGGACAACATTGAGGCAGACTGTACGTGCTTGTACAAACTTCACCCTTGGACAAATGCATATACATGAACGAATCGGCTTGATCAGTCACACCTGATTCTGCCCAATCTCAAGACAAAACAAAGCCTGTGATTCACCTGGGCGCATCCATTGTCTTCCGAGACAGAAAGAACCATATGTATATCTATATACTATTTTCTTTTAAATATTCTCTTTACCTTAACGACTTGATTTTATGCGTAGGACATATTAATCTTCTTTTATAAAGTGTAGACATAATTTCTTTATATGTTTATATTTATCTATATATATATAGAGAGAGTCCTGGTACTTTATCAAAAAAATATTAAGAAATAATGTCTACAGTTTAAATTATCTTTTAGAGAAGAAATTTTAAAAAATAGGTCCATGTGCCACCACATAACAGTAATGTGATATTGTCACTACTGTCAATGCGTTAATTTTGTATACGTCATAGATAATATATTTTTATTATGAACTCATTTACATACCTAATTTCACTGATGTAGAAAATAGTCGATAAGATATATAATAATTTCGGGTTTTCCCTCTGTGTCTGTTACGCAAAAGTAAACATGTTTCTTGTTGCCATTGACAATATTTACTCCAATCCTTGGTTGATTATCAACTCAATATTTTGATTAAAAGATTTTAAAAAATTAATCTGTCGAAAACATTTATAGCAAAACAATAAAATGGAATTTAATTTAAATAGTTTTCATTTATTATTTCAGTAGTGAAATAGTTTTTGTTCATATTGTCATTGCTAACATCAATGTCTATTCAAAAGAGAGTGTAAAGCGTTTCCGAAACTCTTACCAAATTTATACAAAACAATTGTGCTTTACATTATAAAACATCTGTTTGTTTTATGCTAGAGTATAGGTCATTAAACTAATCTTTTAAAAGTGCCGAATTTAACAAATTACGAAATTAAATCTAATTAAAAGAGCCATTTTTACAAAGCTTATTCACTCTGTTTGTCTGCCTTCGCCAAACGTTTGTACACGTTAATTCTCTGACACCCAATCTTGGATTAAGCTTAAATTTTGCACAAACTATTCTTTTACCTAACAACAAACGAATCAATTTAAAAAAATACCAATTAGTTAATTAACTAAGGTGAATGAATTACTGCATTTATATCAGGCTTCGGTCTTAGGCTTAGTGAACACAAACATGAAATAGAAAAATATATATAACTTTACAATCTTTCATGTTTATAGACTCTTTGTTAGCAGAGTGGTTACCGCGTAAGGCTTAAGAAGCCTGTGAATGCTTTAGTTCTAGTGCATCGTTATGCGACTCTCGAGTTGATCTAATGCTTGGGGATGTGGGCGAGAATCTGCCAGAGGAAGAGTACAATAAAGCTAAACAACTGTTGCTAGAGTTTAAAGACATCATGCCCGACAGTGAAAATGAAGGTGGTCGGACTAATATGGTAACCCATAGGATAGATACAGGTAACACTAGACCAATCCAGGAACCACCGCTGTGATTACCATTAGCAAAGCAAAAAGAGGCAGCTCACATGTTGGAACAAATGAAGGAACAAGGAATTATAGAGCCGTCTAACAGCCAATGGTGCTCGCCTGTTGTTCTAGTTCAGAAAAAAGATGGCTCTCTTCGTATTTGCTTTTTTCTACAGGGCTTTAAATAACGTCACACAAAAAGACAGCTATCCACTGCCGCGTATCGATGACACATTATACACTCTTTCTAGGGCTCATATATTTTCAACCCTACATCTCAAAAGTGGATACTGGCAAGTAGGTTTACACACTAATGACAAACAGAAAACAGCTTTCTCCACTGGAAATGGACTATGGCAATTTACGGTTATGCACCGACAACTTTCGAGTGACGGATGGAACACGTTTTGCAGGGCTTAAATTGGAATGCTTGCCTGGTTTACCTAGATGACATTATAGTCTTCGGAAAGACATTTAATTAACACATACGTAACTTGAGGAAAGTGCGTATGTGCTTTCTGTCCTTTGGAATCCATCTGCTACGCTCTGCACAAGCGGACATTCCAGCCCTGAAACCAGCCTGTTCCGGAGCTATAAGATGGGCATTCTCGGTACCAAACCAGACGCTCATTTACCATTGTCAGCTATCTTTCCCACACAATATGTGAGTGAGATGGGCCTGTTGCCCTCAGAAGTGGAAGCATTTATTCCCTTTTTTGGTGTAGGATTTATAGCGAAACATTCCCAGATCTTAGACAGATTGTTCTATTTACAATTGCCAAGAGCACGGTCCTACCTTTTCCCTCTACATGCTTGAGCATTGATACCATCCGGCCTGGGAACCTTTTTGAGCTGGCATTTTCTTATGGCAGCATTAAGCTCGACTATCGAGAATGGGGAGTTTATAGTTCCCCCAGAACTTTCGGTCATTTGACATAAATTTGTTTACATGTTGTCAATACGGAACAATTTGATATCGATTATTAAGCTATAGTGACTTAATGTCCGATGATATAAGTGTAATATAAATCAATTATGCGATTTCAAACTATAATTTGACTAAATTTAGTTTATATAAAACAATATCCGGAACAATTTATTGGTAATGAAATAAAAGTATAGAGATTTTCATTTAATATTTATATTCTAATAAACAAAAAAAACGAAACATTATTGACCATGAGTTTTTGCAACGTTTAAGCACAAAAATGTAATTATATATGCATAAGAATAGCATACAAGCATTCGTTGGCATCGATTTGTTTTGTACAAAAACATTCCGAACAATTTTTATGAATGCTTAAAAGTATCGCGATGTTTTTAGATAGAACATTAAAGGTTAAATCAGATTTTAGTTGCCTTTTTTTAATCTAGACCTGACGGACAGACCGACCAACAGACAAAACGCACAAACGTAATCGGCTTTTATACTGATGGGGGCACTGAACAAAGATAAATAAAATCTAATTACTTAAAAGTTTTAGAGGGAACTAGTTTAGTAGAATTCTTCTCTTCACCACCACGCAAGTGCAGGAAAGACGCTGAATGTAAATTGGAATTCCTTTTTAAAAAATGTGCTTGACATTTAAATACAAAGTGCAATCATAGACTTTATAAGCAAACATAAATGTTTTCTTTTAATTTTAGTAAATAGTTGACAAGAAAAACACAGGTAACTTATATTTATATTTCTTGTGTACATTTTTTGTACATTTTATAAATGTTTTTGACTTTTTGATAATGAAAACACACTAAAAATATCTATCTTTGTTAACATATTATAACATTATCTCCCTTACATTTATGTATTGTTTTAGAATTGGTGTATTTTTATTTAAAAAATCGCTTGCATAATTAATTTTACAAACTAAACATTTTGATTTTAAAAAAGAAAAAGTAACCAATGCACCTAAACTTTGCAAGGCACAACGCATGGTGAAATAATATTGTTAATTTCTCTTTTAGTTTTTGAGTTCTGAGTGTGAGAGACGGATAGAAGGATATTTTGCACAAACCTTCTCCTTACCTGTGCCGCTAAAAATGTTTAATTTTCTCTTTAGCCTCTAAACTATTTTTATTACATGTCACTTTTCTATGCTGTCCCTTATTTAATAAATGATTAAATGGATTTACTATCTCTGCTAAATTTGGTATGTACTTTCTATAGTAATTTATCACTACTAATATTGACTTCATTTGTTGTTGATACCTCTATTTTTAATATATTTCTTAAATTGTCTTCTATATGACAGATAGTATTTTTCTTAACTTTTTGTCCTAAAAATGTTATTTCTTCTAAACCTATTTCAACTTTTTCTGCTTGAATAGTTAAACCATTATCTTTAAAATTAAAACATATCCATTACATTTCACATAGATGTTGTTCCCAATTCTCATGGAAAAGGCATATGTCATCCATATAAAAATAACATTTTTCTATGTCCTATAGCAGAAATCATTATTCTGTTAAAAGTAGCTGGAGCACTTATAAATCAACAGTTCACAAAGTTCCATTGGTATGTTCGATAGGGAGTAATAAATGCTGTATAAGGTTTTGCTCTATCAGTTAACGGAATTTGACATTAGCCTTTTGTTAAGTCCAATTTTGTAAATATCTTAGCATTGGATATTTAGTATAATATGTCATCAATATTATGCAGAGGCGTAACTAGGTGGGTGTCGCGTAGTTTAGACAAGTGTCTTTTGCTTTGTCCCAACTCTGTTTTTTTATTTCCTCTACTCGTAGTACTTGTACGGGGAGAGAGTTCCTAGTATTTTTGTTTTAAATTGTTTTGGCTACGTCACAAAGTCCAGAGACCTTTATTGGTCATTCGTTGTTCTGAGACAGTTCACCCTCTGAATTTGGTTGAAACGGACGGTGTCTTAGTCCGTAAAAGATTATTAGTCTGTACTAGTTTCTTTGACTTTTATTATTCAGTATTATTTTTGGACCCCTGTTTAAGGTGAGTTACTTTGTTGTGATATCTCTTATTGTATGTTATATAAGGTTATCGCACCTTCTAGTTTTGGAATAGAGTTTGAATTGTGTGTTATATCGTGTATAGGGTGCCAGTGTTGGAGTTGTATGTACTGAGCTCGATTCTTTGCCAGTGTGGGCGTCGCTTGTCGTATCAGAAATATGTATATATTACAGTCGTGAGTGTCATTGTCAGATTAGCGATAATCCACGGCGTGAGTGTAAGAGCAGTTACACATCAGTTGGTATCGGCTGGGATAGCGGAGGTCTAACTTTATTATTGCCGAGGTTGGCAGTTTTTGTGACGCCAATCGGCCAACGTCTGGTGGATTATGAAACCAGTGTGACAAGATGAAAGCAGTATCAAGGTGCTTATATATTATTAAATAATATATAATATATAATATAATATATATCTATATATGTTATATATATATATGTATATATATATATATATATATATATTATCTATTCATCATTCTATCATTCTCATTGTACATAAACATCTATCAGTTGTTGTTTTTGTTATTTAAACCATCCACATAGTTAGTTACTCTATGTACGACTGTGTGTGAGTGATGTTCTTGTCAAGTTGAACCCCGGGACTTTAATTGTGTACAGCTATTTAACAGCACAAATAATTTCTGAACCTGACAGTAAAGTGCACTTTTGCAGACAACTTTTAAAAAATAAATGAAATTACTACTGTTAGGTATATAAATATACATACGAACGTTTAGTATCTATATTATATTTGTATTATTATTTGTTCGTCACTAATGTGTAAATTGTTATAAAAAGAGAGAAACGCATTTTTAATAACACAATTTGGTGGTATTTATATTATATTTTTAATCTGGTAAAAAAGACATTATTACCGATGTTTAAGAAATTCTAATTAATGACATGGTTTCATCATTTAACCCATTAAACTTCGAAACTTTATTACTGCATTAAATATATTTTCTCTATTAAATATCTATTTTTATTGGTCAAACTAAGACATGGCAAAAATAATTTTTTACAAAAATTCCATATAGTAAAGATTTTGTGAGATGTACACTGGCAGTGTATGCTAGCAGGAAGTGGCCCCGTGAGGAACTGTGACAAGAGGGACAATAAGGGTAGCTACTTTTTTTTTTCAATAAGAGTTAGTCCCCCTAAATACATTATTTAAGTCTCTGTTAACTGTATACAAGGGCCACTTCCTCTTGAGCCTTTGAGCTGACCACTGTACATTATAATAGTTTTGTTGTTCTGCTCTCACTGTGTTACTTAAGAGGAGTGTGCCACTTTATGGCAATGTATTTTTCAAGAACGAGCTAAGTAGACTTTATTTATTTGTTGCTAATGCGTTTGTTTATGTAAATATTATGTCTACTTAGTCTCTTATCCTTTCCTGTATGTTTTTTTTTCTATTAAGACCAGATTTAGGTCGTATAGTATGTAAAAGAGAAACTTTTGTCTTGATACGAGACAGTAGTGCATCTCATGGATGACGGTCATTTGACTGCTAGGATCTGTATTATATTATTGTAAGCCATTGTTTGTTTTTAACTGAGACACTTTTGTGCCTCTGTGATGGCGGTTCTTTCAATAATGCTGAACTGAACCTGTCCTACTATTTTGATTTTTTTTTTCATTATTTGACTTGCCTTTGTTGGCCCTTATGCCTATTTTCTTTTAATGATCTTTTCCTTGTGTTCCTTAATAAACTCTTTATTAGTTGTAACTGAAATCTCCCTGTTCTCACTTGTACGTCTTAGTAAGTTATAGATCTAGAGGTTATAATTAATATCCTCGGTTGTATAATTTGGGACCACGAAGTACCACTGAACTAACTTACCAGTACAGCAGAAGTCACTGGCCTTATGACCTAATCAAAATACTAGGTCACAGGAACATTATATAAAAAGAATGAAATTTTTTTTTTTACAATCTTTAAGGTAAAACATATTAGTTATAACATTGAGAAACACAAAATAAAATTATAACAATATAATAAAAAAAAAAAAATGAAATGTACAACCTTATCTGGTACTACCCAGTACAGTACTACCCAGATATACTTTTTACAACAACAAATAATAAATGGGGTAGTGAAATATTCAAAGATCATGTCCATAAACAAAGATTTTAATATTTCAAGAGCAGTTGATCTAAAAACACTGAGCATCCACTGTATATTCATATGTAAAAGTAAAAACTAAACATCAGTGTTATTTTTCATATGAGTTTTTTTAGAAACGTACACAGTCAGTGTACAGAGTGGGATATGGGTTAAGCATAACTTTTATTATTATAATTTTTGGGTGAAATACGTTTGCTATAAAATCGATACAAATGTTCTTTTTCAAGAAGATATTTCAATACGTCTTTCCAGAGTAATTTTAGAGTCTGCCATCTTCTAAGGTCAGAACGGACAAAAGTTTATATTTCTATATCGTCTGCTAAGTTCAGATCCCCTGTCGGTTTGGCATATGCCATGGGATAACAAATGCAGCCTGATTCGTATAGCAAACGCTATCGTAGAAACCCAGAGAAAATGACAGCATTATCTAATTAGTAGACCCTTCGTATTGGTTACAGACCAACGCTCGGTGTCTTTTATGTTTGACCAACAAACCAAGGGTAAGATCAAAAGGAAAAAAATTAAAATTGGAGACTGAACCTAGTAGTTTCCAATATGACGTCATGTATCGACCTGGGAAACAAAACTTAGCTGCAGACACTTATTCAAAAAACCACTTTTCGTCCGCAATGACTATGGAAGATCTCAAGCTACAACATAGCATGTGGGATAGTGCCCTGTCCAGCGTAATTGTCCCTCCATACTCTATACTGCCCATACCGGTTTTGGCAAAAACATTGCTGTTTGTAGTGTGGTCTTGCCACCTTATGTCCATGACGGAGCGCAAGCATCTTTCCGTTAGAGACAGACCACATAAAACTATTATATAGGTTTTATCAGTTTAACACCATTCTTTTACGATAAAAGTTGTCAGATATTCTCACGTTTATCACTCTTTTGTTGTAAAAAAAATTTATAAAGTGAAATTTAACTGAATAGCTTTATTTCTAGCTTTGTTCTTCAGTAACATTATTATAACGAAGTATAAGAAAACGATTTTTTTCCTTCTGTTTTGAACAAAAATAGTTTTTACCACATTTTTCGCTTCAATATTTAGCGCTTTTCTTTTTTACATTAAACGAATACAGTGTGACGAACTGGCCGAAGGATTATATTAACAAGTTGATACATTCAGATGAAATGACGATCACACTTGCCGGGGATTATATGATTAAACTTGACAATTCAATGAAATGAAGAAAGAAACATCTCTCTGTATTTTCTTCAAACTTCTTTAATAACTTCTTCAACTTTCACATCAAATTAACTTCTTAATTCAATAACAACTTGACACTTCATAAATAAAACTTAAAGATACATAAAACTTTACTTAGTATAACTTCAGCTTCAACTACTAAAACTTTACTTAATGGACCCGCTAATATCACAAAACTTATTACTAATCAAGAACTGAGCGAGGACCATCGCTCTACAAGAACTACTACTATGCGAGGACCATCGCTCTACAAGAACTACTACTATGCGAGGACCCCGTCTAACTGACTTTCCCGTTAGAGACAGACCACATAAAACTATTATATAGGTTTTATCAGTTTAACACCATTCTTTTACGATAAAAGTTGTCAGATATTCTCACGTTTATCACTCTTTTGTTGTAAAAAAAATTTATAAAGTGAAATTTAACTGAATAGCTTTATTTTAATCACATAGATATTTAATTGATTCCGTTAACAAGCTGTGATTTCTAGAAATAAATTGGACGCCCCCCCTGACTCGAATGTTTACGTTTATAGGGGGGGGGGCGAGATTGATGCCATCGCCCCCTTCCCACCCTACAAAATCGGCCAACATACTAGAGGAAGCGAAATAATCTAAACATAGGTTCAAATATAAATAATTAGTATATATTATTAGCATAAGTAATAAATTCGTATTCAAATTTTGTGATTTCTTTACAAAAATTCGTCCGGCCTCACCTTGAGGGGGGTCGGCCGAATGGGGAGGGGGGCGATCGCCCTTACCCCCCTCCCTTTGGATCCGCCAGTGGTGGGTGGTCTGGTTGGCCACGACAGAGTCGATATTTTAGCATGTACTGCGATCCGGACGGCATTTGTACAAAATGTACCCTACACTTACGAATAAGTAAGATCCCTCGCCGACAATCGATTGTTGGTACATTGGTACTATATCTTGCACTCTTCCGATAAAGGCCATGAGGTATTAAAAAGATACGTGGTGGCAATTTCATCTTGGTGAGCAGGCAGTATAAGCCAAGTACCGAGTCGGTCACTGTCCAAATGGTGTTTACTTCAAACGGTTTCGAGAAAACTACGGCTCACGGTGTCGCCAATGCATCAAGGACGATGAAACATTAAACCACATTCTCTATGAATATTACGTTTTGCATAAATGGCGATTTGGGATTTGATAGAGAGATAACTGGTCCAATAGTTCCTTCCTTTTAAGGTTACAAGGCGACCTTAAGACTTTTAGCCTGCTCTAAGGGAGTTATCTCAACATGTATCGTTTACTAATGGAGTTTCTAATATGTACATGGCGCACAGCTTAGCACCGTAAATACTATGGTAATAAAGATTATATCTTAAGGTCTGATTTTGTTGAAATTTTTGTTTCAATTTCAATTTTTCAATTTGAATGTAATTGCCAATGAAGTTAAATGAAATTTTAGCTAGAGACCAGTTTATGAATATTCCAATAACAATTTTTGTTTATCAGTTCTGTGGGTATTTCTATTTTATGTAGTCTAAAGCTGGACGCTCGATGCTACGAACTGGAATTACTTTCGGTCGCTCATAATTTTAATCTTATAAACGTGATAAACTTGATAAATCTTCCTTTTTAAGGACACGATTAAAAATATTCAAATTAAATTTAATTATTTAATTTATTAATTTTTCATCATAATACGATGATTACTTCAAGCTACGCTTTAAGAAACTAGATAGTTTATCTTGTATGTATTAGTCTGTTTCAAATCTCAAGACAAGACTGACAGCTTGACACCATGAGGAGCGATCGAGAACTAGTGCTTCCCAGCCGAGAATGTCGATATCGCATTCCTTGAAGAAGCTCTTGAGAATGTCTTTATAGCGCTTGTACTGGCCTTCCTGTGAGAGCTTTTCACCAAGAAGAGTGGCCAGGGTGAAAGAGCGCTGAACAAACAAAAAGCTGAGAGAAGAAGCAGATCTATCTGCTACTGACCAAACCCACCCATGCGGCCGTCATTTTAAAGCGAGGATTGGACTTGACAGCTATCATAGGAAATTAGAAATGTGCTCATCATTGACTAATGATATATATCTCTGATCTACCTGAGGAAGTTGTGTTCCACTAAAGGTAAAGGCATTGTTTTTAAACAAGAAATATGCAGTGACTATTTTATAAAGTCTTTTGAGAAGTTAATAACATTTTAGTTCAATGTCAAACTTGGCTAATGTTCCTTTCACATTTTTTTTTCGTCAAAATAATGAATATAGTTTTGCGAAAATGGTATATATATATATATACTGATAAATATATCAGTCTTTAACTGAAAAGGTATTCAACTAACGCCATCCTTGAAATCAATTCATTAACGACTCAATGCTTGTTGGCCATTTTATGAATGAGCTCGGGGCGCAAAATATGCTCCTTTTCTTGCCAGTGTTGCTACACCACTGTTTGAATACTTTAAATGCTCACTACGCTAATGACTAATTGAAATATTATTTATCAGCAAGTTTAATTATACATTTGACTTGACTTTGAAAAAACATTGACCAAATATTGGAAAATTAACGAAGTATGTTTTCTTAGGTTGGGTGTTGAGCTCAAATGTCATATTTTAAACATTGTATAGTAAAGTCTAGTCACATGATTTGATCTTGAACTTGGCTACTTTTAGAGACTATCCTTAAGTTTAAAATGGTGTAAAGTTGGGTTTCGGCAAGGTTTTTTAGGTCACAATTTGATCTGTGACTGTTAGCTTAAAAAACTTATAGGTTAATAATACAGTAATAAAAAACACTGAATTCAAAAAGCGACGCCAACACTAGATGCTGAAATCATCATACTCTTTAATCACACACTCTCACATAACACAGGTTACACACAACACTGATATAAACTTTTTTTTACCTAAGGAAACTACTCTAGATACTAATAACAAACACATACACATAAACAATGTCAACATTAATTACAATTTTTCCTCCATTCTTTCATTCATTCTTTCCTTCACTAATTCATTCGTTAATTCTCTCTCTCTGTTTATTTGTTTTTTGAAGGCTAAGGAATGCGGTATTCTTTTTTTAATCCATAAGGGAACAAACAAAATAGGTTGTAGTGCCTCTCACATAACACAGATAACACACTGATATAAACTTTCTTTCCAAATGGAATAACTCTATACATGCATAAAAAAACACATACACATAAAGACAATGCACATAGTGACAATACTATATACAGGTAAAACTTTAAAAACTAAAAAAAAAAATTATATGTATCAAACTAGATGTTCATAAGGATATGTATAGCTGGTAAGCTAGGTTTTCGGATCTTCACGAAATCAAAGGCGAGTTTCGTTGGTTTCATCCCATTTTTAGTAACAAATAAGCCTAAAAAAGGAAAATGTTTTTTATAAACAATACTTGTTACAATTATATTATTACAATATTATATATATATATATATATATATATATATATATATATATATATATATATATATATATATATATATATATATATATATATATATATATATATATATATATATATATATATATATATATATCGTGTATTTTAATAGTAGCTAAATATTCTACCAATAAGTATACTTTGGATATTATCAGTTTTTAGAATTTTTTTCTGTCCTCACGTTTTTGTTCCAGGGGACGAACAGATCTAAGAAGGGGGCAGTTACTAATGAACAGTGACAGATAGAGGTCAGTACGTGTGACCCCGACTTGATGACACTGCAGCAGGTGTTCTCTGGAATCTACATGTAAAAATAAAGACAGGATGTGACGTTTCTTCACGTGTTGTTCCAGAAGATACTAGCAGTGTTTGTGCAACTTTGGAGGAGCGATTAGGGACTCTATATAAGACAGAGAGTTAATGTAAAAAGTCAGTCGTATGGAGTCGTGGGTAGAATCGCGTCGGTACAGTCTTTGTTACTGTTGTCTACTGTGCGAGACAGTGGAAGAGAAATGTGTACGACTCGATGCAAGTTAACTAGGGTAGAGTTAACTGTAGTGGACTACTGTCGTTAAAGTCTATACAGCGAACTACAGTGGACTTGAGCCGTTACAGTCGATACAGTCGATTTAAGACACTCTGATTCGGTACACTTGAGTACGACTTGGTACAGCTTTGGGAGACCTGGAGCGACACTGGGAAGTGTGTCGTTGGTCTGTTCTGTGGAATACTGCTCGATGCAAGTTGAGAAGAGATGAATTGCAACGAAGTGAAGAGATGAATTGCAACAAAGTATAGCTAATTATAAACTGAAAGATATTGTACAGTCTTCTACGCTACATGTTACAGTGACGAATTGTTAGAGTTAATAGTCAATAAAGTTATACGAATCTGAAATTTGAGTCGTCAAGTTCTTTCTTTGCAGTTTTTTTTATTTGTGTGCCTACTAGTATATTTAGCCAGAAGATTCAGAAATACGTAACAATAGTATAAATATATTTTTTTCTTGTCATGTAAAAAAAATACTTGGATTCAATCCTAAATATTTCACAAGTATAACAAAAAGGAATACACCTTCATTTTCTAAATAATTATTTGAATCCTAAAAAAAAAGAAGTCTGGATTCCCAAGTTTACATTTTCATCAAGGAAATACAATACTTTTGCCAATTATTAATTGTATGAATGAGTTCAACATGTTTCTAATGCGCAGGAGTACATTTCTTCCAACAGTATTGTGACTTACTAGCTGCTCGACTGATGTCGTAATCTGTAAAAAAAAAAAAAAAAAAAAAAACATAGTACAAACATTTATAGATCTTTCACTTGTTTTTAAACAAACTAAAACATTTCTGCTTCTAATTTCTAGCCCTGTATTTGCATATAGTTTTAGTACGCTACTGTAGGGAAGAAAGTTAAGAAATGTGTAGCAAAAGGTAGCAATTAAATTCATTTCATTTTCGCTGCTTCTGGGGGATGCTGAAGATCACATGAGATAAAAGATGTGTAACACTGAGATACTCTTACAACATAGTCTTCCCAGCATTTTCACCATTCTAAGACAACGCAACCTTCGTTAGATTGATCATGTTCAAGGGATGGTCAGGGAACGTGACGAAAGTTATTCTTAATGGAATTGTGTATCAATATGTGAGTTTCGATCCCTTAGGGGTTGAATGACGATTAGCTTTGGACATTTTCTTTTTGTTTATTCTAACGTTCAAAACTTAACATTGTACAAACTTTTTTATTAGTTCCTACTATGTTACAATAATTGTTATTTGAGTAGCTAAATATTAGACAATGATGAATGATTGAAACTTAACGTAATGCGGTATCCTAGATATACTTTTATTTGAAACAATGTATTTACGTGGTGGCTTAATTCAAAATATTTTTTGTTTATAATGAATAACACGCCATCGTTTTTTTTTATTCCATATTATTAATATTATTATGTAAGAAATAATTTACTATTGGGTTGCCGAATAGTGTTCTCTATTTTAAAGGGTTCGCCGAGATAGAAAGGTTGAGAACCGGTCCTTTATGACTACTCGGGAGGGGCAATTAAAAAACATTATCCCCACCTCTCTATGTGGATGTAATTAACGCTCTGAACGTTTTCTTAAAAGATAAAGCCCAACACCTCAAAATGCGGAAATATATAAAAAATAAAAAAAAAAGCTATGGACAGCGAACAAAATAGGACTGTTTCTGTCCCTGGCGAAACATGGGGGGAGACGGTAGAGGCGAATTTTAGTGGAAAACTCATTAAATTTGTATACAAGTTCTTTACTTACGTTATAAATATACTAATTATTTATATTTTAACCAATTTTAGAGTATGTCGCCCCTAGTATGTTGGCCGATTTGGTGAGGTGTTGAGGGAGCAGCAATTGTTTCAATCGTAGCCCTTGGATTGGCGGAAGGGCGGTCTCTTTATTATTTTTTTTTTTTTTTGTAGAAATAACAGTTTGTGAACACAATTAGTTAAATATCTAAATGATAAAATCTACTTTTTAAAAAATTTAACCATTTTTGATATTTTTTTTTTCTGGTATATTGCCTGCTTTGGTAAGTTGGGGGGCGATAACATAGGGTTAGGGTTTACTGTGTGTTAGGGTTAAGATTCAAAATCACCCCCTCAGTCAAAATTTCTCGATTTGCAAGTGGTTTTGGTCAGCAATATGGCAATAGTTTCATGGGGAAATTCGACACTTTATCGAGCGTAAAAAAAGGTAGAAATAGTGAGGCGTCTCACTTTTAAAAGTCTAATTTAAAGAAGAAAAATTGTCTTTAAAAAAAAATCAGATTTAATTAAATAATTTTTTATAATACGGCCACACATAGTCTTGTAAAAGTATTTTTTAAAGTTGTTAGGTAATAATAAATAAAGTATTCCTATGTACTTTATTTACTGTATGCCAAGCAGTTTAAACAATCACAGCAAGTTTTTTATTCAATAGAAAAAGATTCGGAAAAGGTTGGGAAAAATCGACTAGGAAAAAAATTACTTGGGCCCAAATCTAATGCTCTGCCTGCTTCAATCCCTCGTCGTCCTCCAAAAGGTTGGAGCTAAATTTGTTCCGAAGTAAATTATCTTCAAATGAAACGGAGTTAACTCTCAAATAACAAACTCCAATAACAAAGATGAAGGTCGACAATATAAGTTAGTCGACGATGATAGTGAATGTCAAATAAGAATTGTAATAATAAAAAAGGGAAAAGTTAAATGTCATAAAGTTAAATCTCTACATTCATAAGAACTGTCATTATTAGCCGTATGTTTACAGTTCGTTATTTTTCCTTAAATTCTACCATTTATTTTTTTAATTGTCGCGTCATTTTCTCTATTCATACTTTTTTTCTTTCATTCTACCCTTTCTATGAAACAAATAACCATGGAATTATACTAAAAGGTACAGTAACTTGAAACTAGGTATTTGTGCATCCTGTCTGCGCATCCTGTCTGCGCATCCTGCAATGTATTTTTAAAAAATATTGAGATAAAGAAGGTTTGGTAATCATTCCAAGACAATTTTTTCACGACAATATCTCTAGCTAATTGGTTTCTAAAAAAATAATAGAATTTAATAAGGAAAGGATTCTAGACTAGATCTATATTTAAGAAGATCTTGATCTGTAGATATACTGACTTATTTGAAAACTTGTAAACTTAATCTAGATCCAGATCTACTGCCTCATATTTCTTCTAGATCTAGATCTACATTCTAGTTGTACTCTTTAGCTGGATATATCTATAAATTAGAATCTTTTCTACATTAGATTTACATTTAGATCTACATGATATCTAGTAACTAGTGAAGGCAAAAGATAGGATTTATTAGATCTAATATAGATTATAAAACTCTATCGTATCGTGATCTATCTCTGTAATTTAGAACTATAATGACATTAAATCTAGACTCAATAAATGTGTATGCATTTTATTTTATTTTTTTTTATTTTTTTAGCATTATAGTTAATGTAATTAAACTGAAAATTAAATTGTTATTTAGATGCAGATTTAAAATATGACACAATTATGATAGGTTACTTAAATTACAGGTTTATCGTTTTAATTTATGCTATATAAATTTAATAATAATAAAAAAGAAGAGAACTAGCAATATTTTTTAAAACTAATAATTGAAGTTTTTTTTTTATCTACTATCTATACAATATTGAATATACTTCTACAAAAAGATCAACTTTTCAAAGCCAATACCAAAAATAGTATTCGAGACTTAAATTTAGTCTACTATCAAGACTAAATCTAAGACTATATCTAGACTGCCTAAAGTTAGAGTAAATTATAAATATCTTAGATTATATTTCTGCTATATTTAGGGCTACACAGCCATATGAATAAGTGCTCGAGATGAACGATAGTCGTTCTACGACTGAAGGAGGCCAATGCTAATCATATATATTCAAGTCGAATTTGAATCAAATACTTATTACTATAACTATAGAATCTGTATAAATCTACTACTAGAATATAGATCTATATTGTAAATATAGCGCATAAATATTTTAGAACATGGGAAATTACGTAAGCACTGTCGCTTTTGAAAGTCATTTCATTGAAAGGGGTGGTATTGGTAAAATTGCAACAATTAAAAAAATACGTTTTCTCTGTCAATTTCATTTTTATTACTAATGTAACTATTGCATTTGTCTTTTAAAAGTAAAAGGGGGGAGGGGCGATCAATATGAAAAGTTAGTATAAAGGATAATACTGCATATATAACTTTTTAAGTGACTTTTTGCTAACAAAATGTACATATTTCTCTATTAAAATATGTATGACCCTCCCAGGGAAAGACAAGTCGTTGGGGAAGCATTATACCTATCAGCTCTCCCACGATCCAAACCGTAACGACAACATGATATAATAAACAACTGTATTAAAATATCAATATAGGATATTTAGGGGTTGGTGCGAAAGTTAGGTCTCTTTTTTTATATCATGAAAAATACTAAACCGAAGGTCTTAATGCATAAATGTTTATTTTTCTTCCCTTCATATTTAATGCAATTGAAGTATATTGTTTTTCAAGAACTTTGAATACCGTTTTATTAGCAGCCTCTTATTAAGGATAATATTTTTTTTTCATTTATATATCAGTATTTTCAAGAATAATCAAATATCTTGTAACTTACCTAATGTCCGATTCAAACATCCTTGCCTGATTACTGGAAAAAAATAAACCCTTTAATTTACACATAAATATTTTAATATAATCATTAAAATAATTTTTTAATAAACTTAAAACGTTAAGTATTCATGTACACCAGCGGTTCTCAACCTTTTTGGTTCCGCGATCCTCTTTTGCAGCTGTCTACTAACGTTAACAAATGTAACCATATTTTGAATATCATACATCATTAGCCAAAGCCGGAGGCCTTATATCGTGATGATTTGAAAAGCGTTACGGAGTATGTTAAACAATTCCAGGCAACTGTACCCTACATTTTGTGAAAAAAGCCAAGGTCAAGCTTGTTTCTATTTCACCAGATCAAGATCAAAACGAATGGCATTTGTGCATCAATTTTTTTTTTCTTTATATACAAAGTTGAAACAATTTTGCGAAGCTATGTTTTTGAAATTAAGAGGACAAAGATATAATGCCAAAGGGTATTTCTTTTGTAGTTTACTTTTATTGCTAAAAAGCGCTTCCAAGCGTGTTTAGTTTTCTACTTAAATACGAAGATTTAAAAAAAAAGTTGTTTTAGAACTTTGCCTCATGACCAACTAACTTCATTGTGAGATTGCAGAACCTTTTACAACTCTTTACAGTCTGTTTGTTAAATTCAATTAATTTAACACAATTTAAAACGCTAATATCGTCTTTTAATTAATAACGTCTTTTAATTATCTTTTAAAAATTACAAAAATTAGTCAATGAATGGTATAGTGAGTTGAGTTCCGACAACTTTTGACGACTCATTCTGAATTACCTAGTACACTTGGAGAAGCATCTTTGCAGAGGCTAAAAATATTTTTTTAAGCAAATCTATACTTCCAGAAATGAAAAAATTTTGTCCAATACATCAAGTGCTGTAGTAGTCGTTTCAAGAAGTTTGGAAAATAAGAAAAACGTCTTTTAAATTGCCATTATTATATGCTGGTTTTCTTGACTGTCAACTTTACATCTGAAATACTGTATTTTCTTGTTAGCAAAGCTCAGAGGTTTTATATTAACATAACGTTTCAGCTTTTAAGATAGATACTACAACTTCGTTACAAATAACTCATTGTGGCCTTTCTATTTCTGCTTCAACTCTAGAAATGCAATTAAATCATATACTATCGCAATTACATTTTCTTATCTTTATTTCCAAATTCATTTTAATGGGCTGCTTCATAATGAAACTTTTATGCTTACCTTCAATAACATACTATGTATAATTTCACCATAGAAATAAGAGCTATAACTGGTGTTATGTTGCGCTTCGTTACGCCGTTTGATAGACAGTAATTTACACTAATGTTAATTTACATGTTTGCAATAATTCTGCTGTTTGCAATATATTTTTTCGAATGACCAATATTAATAGTAAAAAAAAGTTGGGAACTATGAAAACTTTTGTACAATGTCAAAGACAAAAAAGTCAACGTTTTCCGACGGTCTTAGGCGACCCCTGGGAAATCGTCATTCGACTCCCCAGGTGGGGTCGCGAACCACAGGTTGAGAACCTCTTATGTACACATACCCCACCAACTCAACACGAGTAAGAAAGGTAATTTTAAATTGCTTTCTTCAAACAAATCATACAGAGATATGTGTGCCTTGCACTTATAGAAACATTACAATATTTATGTTTCATGAATAAAACATAGTAAAAAGTAAGCACATTTGTAGTTTTTAATATTCTAAGCAATTAAGCTTTTTTTTTAGCAAGGTCTTGTCCGTTTTGTAATAAAAACAAGTAAACGCTATTCTATGTTTTTAGTAGGAGATATGCAATACAAATTTTAATAAACTTACAACATATTTTGTGAATTAGTCGAATTCCTGTCATCTGTAACCTCAGCATTCCTTAAATAGATAAAATATAAACTCTATCTATCTATCTATCTCTACCTATCTATCTATATCTATCTCTCTCTCTCTCTCTCTCTCTCTCTCTATATATATATATATATATATATATATATATATATATATATATATATATATATATATATATTAGGGGTGCACCGGATAGTCGCTCCGTTCTCAGCCGAATATTCAGCATTTTTTAACTATTCGGCAATATTCGGCTCCGGTCGAATATCACTACAGGATAGTAAACCGGATAGTAAAAACTACAGCGTAGTACCTATATTTCTATTAATATTGTTAGGCGCCTCCGCGCTAAGTTATTTCCAGATACGCCAAACGGAGGTGACACTTAAATATCAAAACAACACAGGCAAAAGGCAAACAATATAAAGGTAGTCCACGCTGATAAACGATGTCCAACAAGAAGTTTAAACTAAATCTCCACGTCAATAAAAAATATACCAATATTCATAAAGTGGACATGATTCAATAATGTCAGTTCTGAAATACATTAACGTTTTTGTTTCAAATAAAAGAATTTGTTTTTAAAACTATGACTATGCACCAAAAATCTTTTAGTACAAAGTCAAGGCGTGTTAATCTAAATTGAAATAAAACTTTACATTATAAATTCGCATTACATACGTAGCAGCGATGTCTGGCATATTTTAAAAGCTTGTCTTGACCTCTAAGTGATCTAGTACCGGGGTCGGCAACCTGCGGATCGCGAGCCACATGCGGCTCGTTATATGTGAAGCTGCGGCTCTTGACTTCCATACACAAATATTATTTATTTTATCGAAACATTTTTTTGAAATAGTTCTGAATCGTTTAATGAGGATTAGGTACTGATTCAATTTCTCAGTCATTTGTACTCGCTTTTACCACACCCCTCCCCCATTAAACGCGTCTTCACTGTTGTCAGTCCGTTGGAAGCTCTCAAATAACGCCGTCGTCAGATGTTTCTATGTAGGTTTTAATTCTCTTTGACGCAAGAAGAATTGGCATCTTCACCACTCTCTTTAGCTGTGGCGTATAGTTTGTTATTGTAGTGCCATGTAGTTTGTTGTTTCAAGCAAATTATCTTCTCAAAGTTAGAAGCAATCTACAAGTAATGTTAATCTGGCAAGCTTTGCGCACCACTAGTAATTGCACAAAAAGGCGAACCATTTACAGATGATGAGTATGTCAAAGACTGCTTCCTACGTGCATCTGAAGAACTGTTTCGTGATTTCAAAAACAAACCAGAAATCTTGAAAAGAATCAAAGATTTGCCACTATCAGCAAAAACAGTACAAGACATACTTTTTTTTTCTGTCTTATCACTTGCTATAAATGAGTCTTGCGACATAAAGACACGGCACAAGTTGCCCATTTCGTCAGGTATATGCCCTCCTAAAGTCCAAAAGAACAACTTCTAGGATTGCTACCGATAGAGCGAATGTCGAGCAAAAATACCTTGAAAACAATAAGAACGAGTTAAATGAAATCATTTCAATAGCAACTGATAGAGCCAGAAGTATGTCTGGAAAAAATAAAAGGACAACAACGATTCGTCGAAGCAAAATAAATAAACCAAGAAATTCTTATGTTTCACTGAATAATGCACCAAGAAGCGCTTTGTGCCCAAAACGATTCCGGCCGAAATAGGTGAGGTCATGAATTGGGTAATCAATAATTATAAACAGCATCTTGTCACTCTACCACTTAAACGAAATGGAGACACAATATTCCGACCTCCTTCTTTCCAAAAAGTGCTATGACTTTCCAAAGGTAAGGTGAAACGTTTTGCTTTGTGCTTGAATGAAATAAATACATTCCTAATTGAAAAAAAGGCATTAATCACACCGAATGACAAATGATGCAAAAATTTTATTTATGGTTGATATAACAGAGAAATTAAATGAGCTGAATCTAAAACTGCAAGGAAAGGGAAACACAACCTATGTTTTGGTGAAAGAATAGGTTTGTTTTGAAGAAAATACATTCTTTTTGCAGAAGATATTCAGAGCGGTCAATTACTTCATTTTAAATGTCTAAAGCAGTGCAACATTTGACACAAAATACTTCAGCACAGTTAGAAACAAATCAAAGATTAATTTCTTGACATAATTGAGCAGTTAAAACTAACAAAACCATTCTAGCATTCCTAGTACACCATCACAAATAGTAACGAAATCCACGTTGATCCATTAGGAATTGAAACTAAATCTCTAGAAATGCAATTGATCGATTTAAAAAGTAAAGCTTTGTGGGGTGGAATATTTACAGAGTTGAAAAGCAAGTTGAAGTGCTGGAGGTCCAGAAATGTAGGTACTGCAACAAAAGTGGACTTCTTTAAAAGGAATGCACAAGTTGATTCGGCGCATGGAATAATCTTCCATATTGCTACTGTGAGGTGAAGAAGTTAACATTTGGAGTGCTATTTTTGGATCGACATGCGTATTCTTGCATGAGTATAATTAAAGTAAAGTAAGAAGTCAACTAACAAATGAAAATTTAGAGTTATGTTTGAAACTAAAAAAAACAAGTTGCCGTATGAGCCAAATGTATCCAAACTTTCTAAAACCATGCAAAGCCAACACTCCCATTGAATTTGTTAGCTCAATTGTTTGTTATTAAAGTACAGTGTTGTAAGTAAATGTTTAACTGCTTTAATTGTCACCGAAATAAAAAAAATAAGTATCTAATAATGTCATATATACATTATTTGATTTGTTGTGGAAAAAAAACGTATAAATGCATTCGATTTTTTTCATTAAAAAAAATAATTGTGTCTGTACTATTTATAATTGGCAAGAAAAAACGTTTGTGGCTCTTTAAAAAATTTGAATTTTTGGCTCTTCCGACTCAAAAGTTTGCCGACCCCTGTTCTAGTAACCAAGTAATATTCCTTAACTACGTCACGCTGATAATCTGTCTAGATGTGCGGGTATATCTCCAGGAATAGAGATGAGCAGCCCCCACATCCTTTCGTTTGTTTAGTCCATAAGATTGAGTTCATAGATAGACAGCTGATCACATTAAGCCAGATGTCAATGTGTTGACACTGTCTAGAGGTCACATCTTATGAGGGAACTGAGTTTGTTTACTTGGAGAAGAATTTGTATTAGGGGGCTGGACTACAAGTCATACCTCTATAAGGTTAATCTGGTATGAGTTTGTTTATTATGAGATAAGTTGTCAATCAACGTTCTGGACCACAAGTCATACCTTTTACACATTTGACAGGGTTATAACTTTGTTTACTTTGAGTCTCAATTAGGGAACTTGACTACAAGCCAAACATCTACGCTGTTATCAAGACTGCTAACTTGGAGACAAATGTCAATTATGAGGTTGGACATAAAACCTACAAGAGTGCTTTTTTCAACCCTAAGACCAAGAGTATATTATTAATAATTATTATATTTAATAGCTTAGTAAGCTAGGAACTAATTTTAATGTAGATACAAATAGAAAGGATCTGTATATATTAGCATTTAAGACACTGACCAGAGGTATCTTTAAGGGGAGGGCTCAAGAGACTCACCACCCCAACTTCTTACTTGCTTAATCCGTGACGCTTAATGTATTGATAGACAATGACCATTCTTAACGCAGAATGGATTAACGCAAATTGTTAAGATTTATTGACACTGTCCAGAGGTCACTAGTTGATGATACTAAGTTTGTTTACTTGGAGAGAAATGTCAGTTAGGGCGCAGAACTACAGGGCACACCCCTACAAGTATTTTGTTATACAAGCCACGGTTGTAAAAGTGGCTTGTAAGGGCCTTTAGTAAATTGGACAGCAATAAAATGGCTGATAAAAAGTCATCACTTATATGGCACAACTTTAATGTCAAAACAATGAACAACTCTAAAGCAGTTTGAAATGTTTGTAAAATAGTAATGTCACATGGTAGACCAGGCAAATCTTACACTTGTGTTATGTGTGTCTTGATTGAATAACAATATTCTTAATAATAATTTAGGAGTGTCAAGTAACTCCTCGTTATTACTTGTGTTACTTAAGATATATACTTAGCCACTATCTGTATTAGGTACAAACCAGAAGCGGTATGTGGCCTTTAAAACACAAGCCTAATGACAAGTTGATGGTGTCAAATACATGAACACAAACATCTACCCACTTTACAACCTAGATTGTATGTAAGAGAGATTTACACTATAAAACAAAGATTGTACTTTACCTTTGAAAGATTTACATTAGTTATATATACGTTTATATATTCTACATGGGTCATCCCACATACTACTTTACTATTGGTGGCCTCATACATACACACACACCATCTCATGTTACAAAGATTAGTTTATGATAAGCATATTTGTTAAAAAATGCTGTTGATTTTAATTTATTAATCAGTAAAAGGGTTTAAAGCAAGAAAGTAAATAAAAAAAACAAATAATATTAATATAGGTATGTTATAAAGAAGATTTGCAAAACTTCAGTAAAAGGAGCTGTTCATGTATGCATTCGCATCCGGCTCCGGCCGAATATCAAATTTTACTATCCAGTCATATCCGGCTCTGGCCGAATATCAAACAGTACTATCCGGTGCACTCCTAACACACACACATATATATATATATATATATATATATATATATATATATATATATATATATATATATATATATAATTATTCAGATACTTGTTCTCTGTTAATTTTACTTTTATGACTAATGTAATAATGACATTTGACATTACCCGGGGGGGGGAGTTGACTTTGATATAAAAAGATAATATATAGGATAACATAGCATGTTTAACTTTTATAAGTGACTTTTTGCTTAATAGATTTACGAATTTCTCTACCAAAGTACATCTGACCCTTCTTAGGAAAGACCTGTCGGGGGAGGAGGGATTATATCTATTACCCCTCCCACGGTCCAACCCTTTAACAACAACATAATATTGATGATAATATACAACTGTATTAAAACATCAATATAGCATATTTTGGGGTGGGTGCATAAATATATACAGTGATAAAAAACATGTATATATTCACTGTATTTATTATACTGAAAAAATACCAAGAAATGATTACAAGTATATACTTGCTTAATGGAGTATACTTTATGCTGTATTTGAAAGAAAGTATAAATGCGACATTAGTCAACACATTCCTCCCCTCTCCCCGAACCCACCGCACAGATTGGCCAAAATACCTGAGAGTGGGCGCTAATTGAAAAATAGGTTATAATAGTAAAAGTAGAATATATTATATAATTATTTGACTAATTTAAATTTTGTTCATAAACTTTTTTTTTGCACAAAAATTACCCCTCCCCCACCAGAAGGATTATTGTCGGGTGACTGGAGAATATAATCAATGAAATAAACACCCCTCCCCCTCTTTAACTTTACCAAATAATAAATAATTGTTTAAAATCTATATATATACATATAATTCTCTTCTTCCCTCAAAAGTTTAAACAAGAAGTAAATGAAAAATCACTATCTTATTTCTGCGGATAGTCCACGAGAAAACACAAGAGTAGTGTTCACACTACGGATGGCTGCCTAAGAGCTGGACTGTCGTTTAAATTTATCAAACCCTGCCCGCTTCCATCCCCCTTTGTCCTGCGGAAGGTTTGGACTAGGAAGTAAACTATCTTTAACTCTGACGGAACATTCGAAACATTGTCAAACATTTTACAAACACAAAACAGCAGCGCCGAACTTAACCATTGTGACTTAGAAGTCATGGAAAGAGATTAAGCAATCTACTATGTATATATATATATGTAAATAGCAGGGCGTACTTAACCATTGTGGGGCCCTATGGGAAATGGATTTCGCGGGGCCAAGTTTGGGTAGGAAAGCGGACAATAAGTGAAATTTAAGATTTTGTATTACAAAGTAAATTCGTCTATGCATTTTATCCATTCTTAACTAAGTACAGAATTACTTTACGAACCTTGCGGGTCCTATGAAAGTGGGTTCCTATGAATCTCTATATATAATTCTCTTCTTCGCTCAAGAGTTTGGACGAGAAGAAGAAGTAAAGGAAAAATCAATCTTTTATTTCTGCGGATAGAGTTATCCCACGAACTTTACGAGCCTTGCGTTTAGCGAAGTCTTACAGTGTATCATGAAAATTTTATTTCATACATAGATAACGCTCAATAGCAACAATTAATGAATGTTTCATTTTATCTACGAGAATTGTTGAACTAAAGTAATTCTTCATTAGTTTGAGGCGCTAGAAGCTTCTTTCACCAGATTACACAATTACGGCTAAAGCATAATGCCTTTTTTATTTATCGCCCGTAGGATAGGTGTTTTTCATATAGAATGACACCCTAAAATGACAATTTTTGTCTATGTATTTAATGAGTTTTCAAAAGATTTTAATAATTTCCGTAGATTTCCATGACTATTTCATATACTTTGCAATTTAAGGAGATTTCCGGGAGCTCCTGGAAAATCATGCGGCCGCGAGAAAACTGTTATAAGTTATAAAATGGTTTAATTTAATAATTTACACATAGAATTAGTGCTGGTCCTATATAAGTGTGGAGCCCACTGCGGTCGGATAGGTTGCTGTGGCTTATGGCCGGCCCTGCAAAATAGCAACGTATGCTACTCCGCCGGTTGACTAGTATAAATAATTTCATTTCTATATATTTTTAAGCCAATAATTTTGTAAACAATCTTTGTGATTCTCCCTCCATCCCCTTACAGTCACCCCTACAGTATCCCCCCTTTATTTGATTTGCATTTGGACATCTAATTAGTTTTTCTTTTTTTTCCCATTTATATATTACTATTTTAAAGAATAATCAAATATCTTGTAACTACCTGATGTGCGATTCAAACATCCTTGCCTGATTACTAGAAAAAAAAAACATAATTAGAAATATATATCATAGTTCAATCATTAGTGAAATATAAATAAATAAATAAATATATATATATATATATATATATATATATATATATATATATATATATATGTAATATAGATAGATAGATAGATAGATAGATAGATAGATAGATAGATAGATAGATAGGTATAGATATATGACTTTTAAATCATAAGAAGTATATAAAAGATACATGTTTATCATTTTTAATAATTGAATAATTAATGTAAAGCTGGGAAATGTCTTACCTCTGGAAGATACTACTCGCTTTTTCTTCTCCCACGTTAACACCAGTGTTAATTTCTAGCAGTCGGTCACTAATGAATTTAAATTAGAAATATTAAAATTAAAAAGAACGAAATGAAATCATATTTTGAATTGCTGTACTAAATATTTATGAATAGAACTTTAAGTTATAAAATTAATTTTCTTAATACTCCTGTGTACATTGTTTTTAGGGTTGAACTATCATCCGTTAATGACTATTGACAAAAGGAAAGTATCAAGAAGGTAATAAGAATTAAGATTGACTCTTCACCGGCCTCTATGTCCTGATCATCTCCATCGCCCAGAAAATCATTTTATTTCATCACATACGTCTGTTTGGGACACGGGTCCTTGAGTCCAACAGTTGCTCCCCTTATGGGTGAGACTGGAGACCGAGTTTACGAGAGATTCCTCCGCATTCCTACAAAGTAACACAAGAAAGGGCAATCACCGCAGCCAGAGCTGTTACTTCGATTTACTTTCATTTACTTTCTCGAGCAATGCTTGTTTGCTAGAACATGCTCTGGGAGTTCACTGGATGAAATTTCCCTCTTAATTAGCCTGTCTTCCAATAACACTTTTTACACAATGATGTCACACTGATGCCTGAAAAGACGTCTTCAATCTAATACACTTTCAGTGGGACTCACAAATCACATATTATCTTCTCTTCATAAGTTCATATACAGTTGACTTAATTAAATAATATTGATCTAAAGAGTTATTCATTTTGTATTCGTGTTTTAATTTGCTATATAGATTCCGATGTAACCACAATTAAGTCAATCACAGTTTTAAATAGTGGAGTGAAAGATACAAGTGTTGTAAAACTTGGAATGTATGTTTTATGCAGTAATTTCAGTTATTTTTTTTTGTTTTTGTTAATATATTATTTTTATTTTAGTTATGTTTCAATAGACATATTCAATGAATCGTTATTAAAAGAAGTTTTATTAAAGTTCATTTCTAATTAATATATCTTCCAGAGATCTGTCGAAATAGCTAGCAGGAGCTCAATTTAAAATATATATGTTTTTTCTATAACTGACTATATAAACAATATAGCCAGTCGCCTTACCTATCATTTCTTTTTGTACTATATTGCGACATAGTGCTTCAAGAGAAATATTTAGCATGTAAAGGTTATTAAGGGAATGAAAAATTGTTTATTAGGGGTTAAAAGTGTTAGGTAATGTTATATTCTGTATATAAAGTGTAATGTAAAAAAAACAATTTTTTATTACGTGTGATACTTTATAATTTCTCTAATCGTTTTGGTAATCTTTTATAATACTATTTACATTTCATTACATAAAACTACTTCAACCAATAAACAGAACTGTTTGTCACAGTCTTGATAAAAAGCATTTAAATAGAAAGCATTTTATATTATCTGGGCGTCTTATATCCATCATCAGTTCTAAGATTTACAATTATTAGCTTATATATATATCATTAGTGATTTTAACCTTTATTGTAGCATTTTTTACCTACATTTATTTTTGTATTTATTAAATCAAGTTAAAGGACAATTTTATATATGACTTACTTGCTCTCTGATTCACTGTCGGTTTTAGGTTTTCTTATTTTATCTGAATGGAAATAAGAAGAACATATATTTTTACGTTTAAATTAAGTGTGAAAATTTCTTTGGATGCAGTTTTAATCTTTAGTATACGAGAAAGGATCCTATATTTTCTCAGCTATATGGATATGTGTATGTTGGTATGCAACTGTGCATTTATAAGTTCTAAGTAATGTATACAAAGCTAATGAAAAAAAAATTAAGCTAATGGAAAAAAAAAGAATGCTCTTCATTCATGAATGTCCTAGTATCACGTTCGACTGTCTTAGTTTCAGTTCCTAGTGTGTTTTCTTCACGTCCCGAGTGTGTTAGTTTCACTTTCAGAGTGTCTTAGTTTCAGGTCACGATTTTCTTAATTTCAGGCTCGGAGAGTCTTAATTTCCCGCCCGAGTGTCTAAATTTTACATTTTAAGTGTCTTATTTTCGCGTCGCAAGAATGTTAGAAAAAAAAATAAGCAAAGAATACTTTTTTAAGCACACCTTCTATAATGAAAAGCACAGAACAATAACTGCAATCTGTCTTAATTGAGAACTGTAATCTTTATCTCCTATTGTTAAGTTATTTTTTGTATTAATTATCACTAATTCATTAACTAATTGGTAAATTATTTGATTGATTTATCTACTGCCTTGAAGTATAATTATAATTAAGTATAGTTTTACGTCCCGACTGTCATAGTTTCACGTCCAGATTGTCTTGTTTCACGTCCCGACTGTCTTAGTTTCACGTTCAACCGTACAACGTTTTGTGAAAATGTAGTGCACTGACATTTTTAAAATATTAATCAAGTATACTAGGAATATTTTTTTCTTAAGGTGTATATTAGTTTGTATCGATTATAATTTATGTGATAAAAACTTACCTATAAATGTCACTGCACACATTGACACAGCTAAAATTATTACAGGAATTAGCAATGCAAGAAAAATGTAACTGTATTGGAAATATTCTTGTGAATCATTGGACGCTAAAAAGAAAACAAAGTTGAAAAAAAAAGACATAATAATTTGTAATCATTACTTCGATTGAGATAAAATTTAAAAGACGCTTATAATGTTTAAAACATATTTTTTATGTAGCAATATATATTAGATACAAGAAAAAATTTACTTAAGAAAATCCATATCATATTTTCATTTAAGCCTATAAGTGTCAAATTTTGTAATGTGCGTATTTCACGCAAGATATATAGTTATATGCCAATTATTAACAGGATTAACTATATATGGTACTTTATACAGTCTCGTAAATACCTTCAGGACTAGTGTATATTACGAAATAAATAAAAAAAATAGACATTAGTTCTTGATAGGGTAAAAGGAAATATGACTTTTCTCGTTTAAAACAAAATTAATTTAATAATAAAATCTAAATTAAAGCATGCAATGCATAGGCATTGACTAAGTAAAAACAAGAATTCTTAGCTATTAATGTGGGTTGTATGTTTTGTTCATACAACAAAGCAGAGTAACATTTAATGTATTGTTAACCGTACTTAGTGATCTAAAAACTGTATTTACGAAAACCGTTTGCATCTTGTTATAATTTAATTCCAATCTAGAATGTTATCAAACACATTACACTTTGCTCCCATCTTTGTAACTTTGATGCTGAAAGCCTCAGAGTAAGTTTTGTTGTTACAAATGCGAAATCCAAATTTTAATTCCTGTTGATCAGTCTCAACGATTTGATATGTAACACATCCTGAACTTATCAACTGTGTTAGAGTGTTGACTGTGAAGACAGCTTAGCACGGCTCCTCAGAATTTCTACAACAAAGTTTTAGTTCATCCGTTGTGGTTGTAAATGTTGTCAGATTCTTTGTAACGACGATATCATTTAAGCTCAGTATTGTTTCTGATACATCTGTAAAATACAACAGATGTTTAGGTTTCAGAATAAAAATTATTTGAAATTGTATTCAAATAATTATTTGAAATTCTAAATATGGAAAAACAAAAATAATTGCAAAAATGGTATTATGAGAAGATGTAAAACTACTGGTATGAGCTGTAATGATTGAAATTCATTTGGCTATTTGGTATTAAGTCTATTTAAGCTGGCAACATGTAGGCGGTTAGAGATGTGTGTCGCATTCTTTCTAAAAGCTTAAAATAATGATTTATCAGATGTACACAACTTTTGTCATTGTACTTTAGGCACTATAATTTACAACTTCATTAGAATACTTATTGGAGTAATATATATTTTAATGTACTAGAAGATAAAATGGATATCTACTTTCAGAGATTCTTGTTCTTGCACTTACGAGTTAGAAGCTTAGTATTGAAAACATAATAAAACATAATATATATATAAATAAATAAAGATATCTATATATATATATACACACACACACATATATATATATATTCATGGGCGTAGCCAGGATTTTTTTTCGGAGGGGGAGGGGGCTGGAGGGGATTTACCCCCTCCCGACCCCCCCCCCCCCACGCGAAAAAAAATTTATTTGTATGTATGTGTGTGTGTAGATAATCTTTATTACATTCTGACCCTTCATTCTTTCGGAAGACGTTTATTGTGCCCTAGAATAGGTTCTTCCTGGAGTCAGTGGAAAAATTGTTGACTCCCATCCATTGCCAGCAAGGGGGTCTAGGCCTCTAGGGAAGCGATAGGAGCTCCACCAGCGTGGGGCGAAGCCCCGCCGCCAAGCACAATTTCTGGTATTGAAAGCCAACAAAATGCATAATGTGCTATTCTTATTGACTTAGACCCTCCCGCGCCGTTCTGCTCATTTGCCGTCAAGCTTCCTCAAAAATCTGTCACTGGTAATGTCTGAAGCCTCTTCCCACCTGCTCTGAGGACCTCCATGAATGTATAGCGCCACGTTGTACTAGAATGTCATCGCAACTCTTATTATGCGTAATTCCTTTTGTCGGAGAACATGTCCCGCAAACCTCATGCGACTCTCTGTCACAATCTTACTAAGGGGTCGACTCCCAGTTTGTCATAGGATTTCCTTGATTTAGACCCGATCTCTATAACTGACTCCTAAAATCTGTCTTAGCCATCTTTGTTGAGCCACATTTAGTGTTTTTCAATTTCGGCAGATGACTATTCACTGCACTTTATTTATGGAGCACAGTCACTAGTAGAAATGTGTAAACTCTCTAGAATACGCTCTTGAAATTATGTGACTGTTGTTTACTTTAGATTTTATATCGTTAAAATCATCTGTTGGGGGTTTAAAAATAAAAAATCTCTGGAGTTATTTTTTTTAATTCAAAAGCCCATTTAGCTACGGTCATAGAGAATTTGGTAACTGTAGTTTCCACCTCAAAACGCTCTGTAAGGGGATTTTAAACTCAAAACCATCTGGAGGGGTTTTAAACTTTAAAAAAAGCCATCTATTGGAGAGGGGTTTAAACTCAAAACTTTCAATTGGCTTGGCTACGCACAAATAATTTTAGTTTGTAATTTGCTTTTTGTTTATATTGAAGAGGTATTTTTTTAGCATCAAACCACTCTGAAGGGGGTTTAAACTCAAAGCCCCTTTTGGGAAAGCTCATAGCATTTTGAGTGCGTAGTTTGCCTTTTTTTACATTGAAGATGTATTTTTTATCTTCAAAACCCGCTGGCGGGGGGGGGGGGTTGACAAAAAAAACTTTGGCTAAGGTCATAGATTTTATAGTGTGTAATTTCCTTTTTTTATATTGAAAAGGTATTTTTTAGCTTCAAACACCGCTGAACGGGGGTTTAAACTCAAAACTAAGTCAAAATCCATTTAACTACGCTCATAATATTTTGAGTGCGTAATTTGCTTTTTTTATATTGAAGAGGGGGGCTTAAAATCAAAATTTTTCTTAACTGTGCTCTTGGAATTTAGGATTATCGTTTGCATTTTTTTTGTTTTGTTTTATAGAAGAGGGGGATTTAAACTCAAAACCCCCTGGTGGGGGATTTTAAACTCAAAATCCTCTGGTAGGGAGTTTAAAACCTAAACCCCCCAAGTAAGGGGGTTTTAAACTCAAAACCACCTGGTAGGGGGGTTTAAACTAAAAAATCATTCGCTGTGCTGGGGCAAGTGATGGTTTAGTATTAAAATCTCACCTAAAATTTAACAAAATTAAAGGAAAAAATCAGTTACTTAATTCCGAACCCCCCCCCCTGCGGGGGGAATTTCATTTCGGGGGGGGGGGTTTGAACCCCTAAATTCCCCCCTGGCTACGCCCATGATATATATACATATATATATTGTTGTAACCCTGCCTTGCACAAGTGCTTGAGGTGCGCATTTGCGCACTAGTGAACGTAAACAGGAAGACACTAGAAGAGATGGAAAACACGAAGGCCTGAGATGTGATTATTAGTTTAGATCTAGATGTAGTTTCTAACGTTATATTTTGTAATCCTTTCGTTGAGGTTCTTTGGGCTCGCTGTTGGCTAAGTTACAGCAATTGGTGTCGAAGTGGGATTTAGGCAGCTCAACTAAAAAGGATAAGAATGACAACGCTTAGGAAGCTAGAAGAACTTAGCTGTAAACAGTTAAAAGAGGAGCTCCGAGAGAGAGCTAGGGATCTTCTGTGACAAAGAGAAGATGAGAGCTAGTCTTAGACAGAAACTGGTTGATGAAGGGGAGGATCCCGAGACCTACTTGTTTGAGGTAGAACCAGATATCAGAGAGGTCATAAGTGCCGTGTTGAAAGAAGTCAACGAGCAGATCTGTACCTCGATTAAACAGATAGGTACCATTACCTCACTGAACAAGACTGATGAATTGTTTGAAACCGTGATGAACAAGAGCTATGACCAGATGGCTACAATGTCGACAGGTATAAACAATCCTCTACTCAACGGAGACGCCGTTGATGGTAGTGTTGTTTATGACTGTAATAGCGAGCCGTGCAAGCTTGGCTCCGACGACAAGAATCCTAACATTTGTCGTGACAGCGCTGAGCACAGATCTGATCATGTCATCGTGATTCCTGCCTGCACCCAGACGTTCAATAAGAACTGTGCTGACGGGGCTGCCTCGAGGGGAGAATATGATCACCGGAAGACCTGCGAACAAAGTCTTGACCTAACCGACGTTTGTCCTGATACCAGTATCAGCGCTGATGGGTGTGCTGCAGATGGACTTGTGCACATAGAACGTAGCTCACGTGCCCCACAGACATGTCTTCCAGACATGCTTGAAGATTATGCCTTGTTTGGCAACCTGTTCTCCTAGGGGTCTACGGTGCATCGAGAAAGCCTGCTGGAGCAACGCGTAAGACCAATGGTCTTGATGATCACCACCATGACATCCACTGCCTCTCTTCCTGCCATGAAGCTGCCGTCGGTGCTGATTGAGAGAAAGGCTAGACAACGAAAACGACGCCCTCTTAACCAAAGGCAGATCAACTGGAGAAGGAGAAAGCGGCACCTGCAGAGAGCAGTGTGGATGGCTTTGTGGGGAGCATGTTTCATTCAATCTGTGACTCTCACTGACCGACCTCCACCTGCACTGACAAACCGTGAACATGTTTCTTTTCGGGACAAAAAGACTAAGGTGGGTGTAGTGTTGTAACCCTTCCTGGCACCAGTGCTTGAGGTGCGCACTAGCGCACTAGTGAACGTAAACAGGAAGACACTAGAAGAGATGGAAAACACGAAGGCCTGAGATGTGATTATTAGTTTAGATCTAGGTGTAGTTTCTAACGTTATATTTTGTAATCCTTTCGTTGAGGTTCTTTGGGCTCGCTGTTGGCTAAGTTACAGAAATATATAAATATGTTTAGAGATGGAAAAAAAATATTTTTTTCTTTCAAGACTACTCCACCACTCATCGTTTGGTTTTAGCGTTTCCCATGGTCCCGTCAAGATGTGGGAGGTTTTGAAGATGTGATAATCTTCAAATATGAAGACACGTCAAGAAATATAAAAAAAATAAAACAAAGGCATAAAATGTGTTGTACATTGTGTAAATACTGGTTGATTCCCCTCCCCAAAACTAGAGTGTACGTGTTTCAGTGGAAGTGTTTGTGTGCAGAACGTTAGACGTGAAACAAATATATTAAATAGAATCTTGTCGTTGTTTTGCTGGTGAAGCTATGCTAGAATTCATGGGTCCAAAGTATGTCTGAGGGAACGCCTCCATACAGAGCGTTTCATTCTAAATGTAAAAAAAAAAAAAATTCGAATTTAATATATAAAAAAACAGCAGACAAACACCTGTGCTCTTCCAATCCCAGAAAACAACCACTTACAAAACTCATCGTCAGACCCCAAAATCAAGACTATGTTTTTGGGATAGAACTAAATAGCTATTCAACGTAAACAGAGACACTTCCAGGACAACGTAGAAATAAGTAGCATTTTATGAACGTCTATATTTAGCTGACATTCGACGGTTCCCTTCAATGCTATTAAACTTGTTCGACACTCAGTACCAGCGTCGACTAACTTCTATTGACTGTTCGTTCTTTCGCCGGTGTTATTAAATTAAGTATTTTGTTACCTCCATTAAGTTTATTTGCATTATGATTAGGCACTGCGAAAGCGTCTAACAACATCTCTTGCATACTGTTCAAATTTAAATCCTTGTTATACCCAAACAAAGAGATATTACTCTTTCGTACCTAAATAACAACAAGGAACAAACCAACCGATATCGTCTTTTTTTACAGGACAAACGAAAAGAACATTACATTACTGAAAAGAGAAACACATACTTAAAACTTCCAAGAATCGTATTTTGTTGCTATTAAATTGATGTCCTACAAGGCTCCATTCAGAGGAGCTAAATTCTTTCTGTGCTGAAGTGTTCAACACCAGTTTATACTCATTTTTATTCTCCTTTTTTGTACAGTAAAAGCTTTCCGAACAGTTGCAGCAGTTTAAAAACACGGTGTCAAACTATTTGTTAAAAGACATAAAATAACAAAAGATTAACATCTTAAATAAAAAAATAGTTTATATATCTTCCTTTTTATTATAAAAAAAACTTAATTTTATAAGCAGAAAATGTTTAGTATCCTTTGACCATTTAGTAGATATATTTTTTAAAAAGACACCATGAATAAACCAAAAGACAATTAACTAGTTAAAGAGTCGGTTATAACCGCAGAGTAAGCACTAAAATCTAATCAACGGTGAGTCTTAGTATTAGTCATTGTCACGTAACCGTCGTAACGTAGAGCACTTCAAGGTCATATGGGGGGAAAATGCTTTTTTATTATTTCATTGGTTTCTTTTGAACAGAATAATTGAGTATCAAGGTCACAAATGTACATTGTTTTGTTTTGTTTTTAAACTAAGGCGTAAATGGGATCTTCCCATTCTTGGCAGAATAGTTTGGATGGTTCTAAAAGGGGCAATAATTAGATCGTAAAGGGTATATAAGGACTTGTATTCTCATTTTCAAAGGACCTTAGCGACTGGAGTAAATGTATTAAAATTAAATTGTATAGCACCTTTATAAAGTGTGTATATCAGCATTGTGATACCAAGTCCTAGGGAAAATGCTCTATTTCTTTTTTAAGTTTATAATATCTCCTGCATCACGATATTAATGAAGTGTTCTATACTTGTTTTAAAGTTTAAACAGCAAATTGGAACATCAAAGGTGCATTATACGATCAACATAACCCTATAATGTCAAAGAACTTATCGTGGCAATCATATTAAAAGAATTTTAAAACAATTTTAGAAAAAAGGGGACTTTACAAAATTTTATGAGTGCCAATTATGAGAAATTCAGGATTACGTCTTTACTAATATAAAATAGAAATTGTAGGAAAGATTTATTTAAAATATCTTATCTTACGAATCAAAAACGTTCTTCAAAGAGGTTGATAGAAACATACACTTATTTATATGTTAATCTCTTTGTGGATCTAATTAGCTTTTTTTCAAAAAAATCTCGCGGTTTAATATTGTTTATGTTCTAGGTTATGCTTTTGTGAGTTAATGGGTTCCAAACAGTGTAATATTTCTCAAAGATTAAATAATATTTTCATTTCACGTTTGAGTAGGCCATAATGCTAAGATTAATCCAACTTATTTGTTCAATTACATGAATTATGAAATTGATTTAGTTATAAAATGATTGATGGTATTAAAGATGTAAAAATTCTAAATTATTTGAGGTACTTATTATTAATAAAGATTCAAAATATTGATCATTCCGTATGGTATATAGTCTGTGATGTACTATTGATGAATATTTACACTGTTGGAAATATGTTTAGGAATAGTTCATTAACATTTACATACATTTTTTTGATAATTAATTATATTGTTATTCTAAAAAAAATCAATTATATAAAAGTTTATTTTTGATTACGTTTAGTACTTACCAAATGGGATGCATTGTCGTGTTTCATTGTCCATTCTATATTTATAAACCCGTATGATTCTTCAGGCAACTTATCAAATTCGACTAGCCCTTGTAGGACAAATCTTTCATTTAGTAATAAAGTCGATTTGCATGAGGATTCTTTTTGAATAGTTTCATTAAGTATAGCTTTAATATTTTGTAGATAGACTGGAGAAAAACAAACAAACATCAATTTTTTTTTCAATAAAATAACATCTTATTTAAAAAGTGCATAATGTTAATGTCTATTTTTTTAGTGTCAAACACAAAGCAAGTGTATGATAACTGAGTAGTAAGTACCATAAAATAAACAGATATTACTATGTATAAGGCTAACTGAACTAATTGAACTATCGAAGCCAAATGAATATATACAATTTTTATACATAGACATTAAAATAAATTGATATCTCTCTACTATAAAATTTAACATATAAAATTAAAATATTAATTTTAAAATATTTAATTAAAATTAAACAGAGCAAAAGAAATAAATGTTAAAAATAGTACTATTGTTTTAAATTCTACCAATACGTGTATTTTACTTGACCTAATTTGAAATTAAAGAAGGCAAAAAGTAAAAGAATCTTTAGTTTTGGAATCATCTTTTCATCTGAAAAGAAAAAAAGAAAAACAAATACAGAAAAAAACAAGCCTATACATACTACATACATATCAATACTGTATGATTTATTGTACTTAAAAATTATTAAGCTACATTAACTAATTACCACTAATTTATCAATTAGTTCGTTAACTTTTTTATTGATTCTTTTTTTTTTGTTAGGAACAATAAATAATTATTCATATTTTCAACTCAATCCAAGATAGCTAAGTAGGATGAAATAACGTGTACAAAAGTGATACCAGACAAACAGGTTTGTAACCACAGTAATAAGTATTTGATTCGTAGATTTAAAGCTGGTATTTTTTTTAGTTTTAATTAATAAATTAATAAATTTAAACTTGGCGTGGTGCGGGCAATCTATATTATTACAACCTAAATAATTCGAATAGATTGCTTCTGAAAATTAACACTACTCTAAGTAGAGGAACACAAATTTCAGTGCTATACTTTCAAGTATAATATGCCAATTACTACACTTCATCACGTTTAATAATGATCCCAGCTTTTTTAAAAATACCTTAAAATCGACTTCATAGATTTGTAGAAAAAAAATGATTTAAAATTGTATTTTCTTCTGTTTAACTTTCAAGTCTTCTAATAAAGATTCAATTACAAAAATGCAATATCACACAACTTAAAATAGTAATAGTTTAAAAGTGTTCATCTTATTTTCAAATGTATACCACTATGTACTGTTAACGTCTTAATACAACTTACTACTAGAATATTTGCTTAAATTTAATGATGTTAGGCTACAGCAATAATAGTTTATTATCATTTGGCCATTGATTCCAATGTGTATGACTAAATAATCAATTTCATGCTTTCTGTTTCATAAATACAATTGTTCTTATTTGTGTATAATCTTCTCAACAATCAAGCAATTCATACAATAAGATACGTATTCATCCTGAATATGCCTACATTACAATAATACATTCATCCTGATAACGTATACATTAAAAAAAATTATAATATGAACGCAATGTCACCCGTGATCCTCTAAAACAACGCGGTGACAGTTTGTTTAACGGATTATTTTAGTAATATGTTTTTCGTACTCTACTAGAAATAATTTTAACATCAGAACCTAATTTAAAAAATAAGCAAAAAAAAAAAACAACACATATATAACATGATATAACATGATAATGTTTTCATCACCTAGGTAATATCTAAAAAAAATAACAAGCCAGCAAATAACGGAATTACCCGATGTAAAATTTCTTGGAAACGATACATCATTACTCATATGTAACAATAAAATTCAAACAAAAATACCTTTTTTTCCCACAGACAAAAGATCAAGAGAGACAAAATACACTAATTATTTGCAGAGTTTAGTTATATAAAATAGAAAATGCAAATCAAAACTAAAAATCTTACACTTGGGATAAACACATTTAGGGAATTTCTATATAACTTCACAGAAATATTTTTTTCTTGAAATAAAGTAACAAATTATAGCGGAATTTTAAAACAAATGCATTTAAAATAAAATTTAAGTTGGGTTGATGAAGATTCACATTTAGGTAAAAGTTAAATATTGTTTTAGTTTGCAATGTATTTTTGGACATACACAAGATAATTTTATTGTATGTAAACTATACAATATATTGAAGTATATAAACAAGCTCATATATTAGAGCAGTTAACAAGAGAAAATGTAGCTTTTGTCTATTTGATTTTTATGAGATTATTAACAGAAGTTTGTATTAATATATTCTCTAGAAGTAATAATCTTAATTTATGAAAGTATTTCCAAAACTGATGTGTGGGCGACATCGTTTAGACCACAGCAAATGCCCAGGCATTCATCACACCGAAATGATCCATAGTCGCTTCGCGACTGAAGTAGGACATAGATATAAAAGATTTGTTTTTTTTTTTTAAATTGTAGGCCTAATTTAATATATAGGCCTATAGCCAAAAAAAAACATAAAATATATAAGTAAAATAAATGCTATATTTTTTAATTACACAGGTGATATCACTTAAATATGAGAATTACTAGAATAGTCTATACCAAAACACCTACTTTTGTTGTCAATTGAATTAGCTGTTGCAAAATATCAAATATATCTATCTAAATGTGAAACGAGGTGTTTGTAATATCCGCTAGTTGTTGGTGTCGATAAGCTTAAACTGTTTATATCTTTCCTTCGGTGTGTTTTTTCCATTCTTACATAAGCTTCATTTGTAATTTATGTATAAGAAATGACATAAGCATGCAAAGACTTGAATGTTGGTTCTAAGGTTTAAAAAAAAAGGTTTTAGGAATAGTTGTTCTTTTTTAATGTTTTATGAAATACTATATTACTAAAACGTTTGTATCCAAGAGACGAAGGTATGAATTATGCTATTTGTTTGATAAATTTTTAATTATATTTTTTTTAATTTTGTCATTCATACTTTATTTCAAGCAAATTTTATTTTTAAACTTCGACTTTTGTTTTAAACATTAACTGCACGACTTTTGGAGCAGAAAATTTATAACCATAGCATTCGTCTAATATTTACAATCTAAAATCCTTTCATTACTTGCTTTTGCTACTACAAATTAAGAAACAAGAATATCATTGATTGTTGTTCTTCTTTTTTTTTCGAGTCCTTGTGATGCAGAGCTACATACATCTCGGAGCAAAGAATATTTTATTTACGCCATTTTTGATCCATGGTAACTTTTTTTTTCATTTCGATTTAAAATCTTAAATTTGTATGATCGCGTACGTGTTAATCAATCTTGAAATCTTAAATCGTTTCGTGGGACTAGATATACTGGAGCCCCCGAAATCTGTTGAGTCAGGGTACATTTTAAAGAAAATTATTATTACTAGTCGACCGGCGGCGTAGCATACGCCGCTATTTTGCAGGGCCGGCAATAACGCACAGCAACCTATCCGACAGCAGTGGGCCCCACACATTCATAATAACCGCATTTACTCAATATGCAAATTATTAAATTAAACCGTTTTATAACTTATAACAGATTTTTGGCGGCCGCCTGATTTATCAGAAGCTCCTGGAAATCTCCTGAAATTGCAAAATATTTGAAAAAGTAATGGAAATTTCCAGAAATTATTAAAAATCTTTTGAAAACTCATACAAATCTCATGAAATATATAGACAAAAATATGTCATTTTGGGGTGTCATTCAATATGGAAAACGCCAATCCAACGGTATTATGCATTAGCCGTAATTGTGTAATATGGTGAAAGAAGCTTCTTGCTCCCCAAACTAATGAAGAATTACTTTAATTCAACAATTCTTGTAGATAGAATGAAACATTTATTAATTGTTGCTATTGAGCGTTATCTATGTAGGAAATACCATTTTCATGATACACTGTTAGACTTCGCTACACGCAAGGCTCGTAAAGTTTGTGGGATAACTTTATCAGCAGAAATAAAATAGTGATCTTTCCTTTACTTCTTCTTCTCGTCCAAACTCTTGAGCGAAGAAGAGAATTATATATAGAGATTCATAGGAACCCACTTTCATAGGACCCGCTTTTTCATAGGACCCGCGCTAATTCAAGGTGTTTAAATTATTAAATTAAACCATTGTATAACTTAAAAAGGTTTCCAGCGCCCTCCTGTCGATTTACCAGGAGATCCTGGCAATCTCCCAAAATCGCAAAATATACGAAAAAGTCATTAAAATATACCTGGTGAAAGAAGCTTCTTGCACCTTAAACTAATGAAAAATTACTTGAGGTCAACAATTCTCAAAGATAGATTGGAACATTTGGTAATTATTGCTATTGAACTTGATCTATGTAGGAAACAGAATTATTATGATATACTTTATGACTTTGCTACACGCAAGGTTTGTAAAGTAATTCTGTACGTAGTTAAGAATGTATAAAATGCATAGACAAATTTAATTTGTAATACAAACTCTTAAATTTCACTTATTGTCCGCTTCCCTACCCAAACTTGGCCCCGCGAAATCCGTTTCGCAAAAGGCCTCACAATGGTTAAGTACGGCCCTGCTATTTACATATATATACATAGTAGATTACTTAATCTCTTTCCATGACTTCTAAGTCACAATGGTTAAGTCCGGCGCTGCTGTTTTGTGTTTGTAAAATGTTTTACAATGTTTCGAATGTTCCGTCAGAGTTAAAGATAGTTTACTTTCTAGTCCAAACCTTCCGCAGGACAAAGTGGGATGGGGGCGGGCAGGGTTTGATAAATTTAAACGACAGTCCAGCGCTCAGGCAGCCATCCGTAGTGTGAACACTACTCTTGTGTTTTCTCGTGGACTATCCGCAGAAATAAGAGAGTGATCTATCATTTACTTCTTGTTTAAACGCTTGAGGGAAGAAGAAAATTATATATATAGATACTTATATTTGCAAAGCCAATTTATTGGTTTGAGATAAAAATCTTCCCCAAAATCATCCCAACTTTGATTTATGAGTGAGAGACATGAAAGTTATCTTTAAAAATCGAGAGAAGGATAAATGTAGCTCAGCAGAAGACGGATTTTATGAGTGATCTACAGAATAACTAAATGACGAGTGGGTGCTCGACTTTTCAATGAGTATGTAACTGAGTGGGACGTTCAACAGATGAAATTACGCGCTCCATGGATAACAATAACATGAAGGCCGATACGAGACTATTGTAAAAAGAGATGTATTTGAATAATTGCACCATAATTTCATGGAGTGCTAAGGAGCAGTGACATGGATTTTAAGTATCATTAAGTGTTAAGAAGTATTATCAAGTATTAATAAGTATTATTAAGTATTATTAAGAATTAAAGGTTATTGTTGTTCTGAAAAGTACACAAGCTTAATGTGGCTGTTTATTTTCAGCTGTTTTAATACAAATCGTTGATACTTGTCCTCCTGCTGTCATGGGCAAAGAGTACATCTTCCAAGCGACATTCGTGCATGAAATGGAAGAGCCTTTAGAGGTGGTGTGGCTGAGAAGTAAAACTCCAATTTCAATGTGTAAGCCTAACATGGCCTGCTTTGATTACTCGGATGTCAAAACCTCTACGTCCATTGTATATCTTAAAGACCACCTGGTTCAGTGCAGTCTGACCTTACGAAATGTGACAAGAATAGAAGAATCTAATTGGTCACTGAAGTACCTAGGGCTGGCTAGTTTAAAAAGAATACAACCATTATTTACGTGTGCTTTGAAAACTTTTGGTAGGTCGGTCACATCTGTTTGTTTTTCTATTTTTGTTCTATATCGATTCAATCTTTTGTTAACGTCAGTTTGTTTAAACTAAGAATAGAGTCATATAAAGAGAATCGATATGTTTTGATCAGCTGACTTTTAACACATTCTGGAAGAAGTTTAAGCCAAAGGCGTATTGCCTTTTAATGATTATTTTTAAATTATATCCTGTGGACTTGAAAGTTATTATAATTTGTAATTAAAATGAAAAATAAATAAAACGAAACAATTAACCAACATAAATAGGAAATGTACTTTAAAATGAATTTAATTTAGTTCTTTGTGATTTTAGAATCAATATGAGAATTAAATATTAATAAAATTGTGTGTAGTTGAACCAAGGAGTATTTAGTTTAAATTATATAATGCTGCTCAAAAAAGGTAATATATATATTTTATAAACTATGATATATATTTATGTTTCCCTTTAGAGCTGTCAGCCTTAACTTTAGTCAACTGTACAGACAAATTGGAAGAAGGTGATATGTTATACTGTATGTGTATTAGCAATAACGAGACAGGGGTAGAGGTTGACTATTCTTGGTTCGACAAGAATGGATTAATTCTCAGCAATGGTTCACACTTACTGTCACTAGTAGCAACAAGAAATAACGCAGGTAAGTTGTGATAGTAAGTGTGTTTTGATTGGCTAGTAGTGCATTATGTGTGAATGTGTGTATAATGAGCAGTTGGCCTTTATTTTACATGGGTAAGTAAACAGCGAAGAAAGTATGTAAGTCAGGACTGTGTGGAAATGGGTCATAAAGACAACAGTATGCTACTAAAATGATGTGTTGAGATTATTGTTGTTTTCAGTGTGTCTATTACAAAGTTTTTCTTCTTGTTCAATCGTTACATATTTTGCTATTAGCTTGAACGTCTCTTTTTAGGTGGATAAATAATGGCTGGAAGGAAAATGTTCTTCTTGAAACTGTCAGGTAGAGTTGAGCCTTCGGCTCTCGGAACTCTTGGTCAGCAAAAGTGAAGAAGAGCTTCCTCTCACCAGCCTGATTAAGAACAGTGTGCACAGCTCTGTCTGGCGGGGTCAGACTCGCGGCCAGAGATTGTGTACACCTGAAACCCTGCCTTTTTCATTTTCTATATCAGGCTAACCGTGCAGGACACGCTATTTATGTAACGGCCCCTTGAGGAACGGCGCCTGGAATTGTGACAAGGTTGTTGGAGCTTTTTACAACTCCGCAAAGTGCAATGAGGAGACTCTTGCACCCCCTTTGGCACCCCCACGGGAGTCTTGTTTTGCTACACTTTGGTCTAATCGTTTCCTTCTACGATCATTTCCACCCGGGAGCTACTATAAGGCAGGGTAGCATAAGATTTTCTTACATTTTATTTATATTTTTTGAATAAAAACAATCGTCCAATGGTCCACACATTGAGAACTCTGGTTTGACAGTTGAACATTTTTATAATTAGGAAATCATCTTAAAATTAATATTTGTATACGTCAAAAAATTTTATCAAGGAAAATTTTTTTTTTATCTCTCTGTGGCATTTTACGTGTCAATAATTGATCGTAGCCCTTTCCCTTTCCTGTGTTACTAAAGAGGCAAATCCTTGATACTTATCTGCGGTCACAGGTTGGGTATTATAATCACAAGGCACCGTTGCAATCTCACCCTTGTTTCTATTACTGTTATGAATGGCATCTGCACATTACTTCATTATATAGTGGCATTACTTTGGGGTGGAGCGCTTACTACGGGGTATTCAGTTGATCACTACTAATTGATAGTAGGTCAAAAATAAAAAAAAATATATATAATATAATAGAGGGACTTCTTATGGTCCGTCAGTTACGCTGGGTAGGACACGTATCCCGTATGGGGGACGAAAGTATGCCAAAGGCATCTTTTTTGGTGAGCTAAAAGGTGGTCAACGTAACAGAGGTGCCCCACGGAAACGTTTTAAAGACCAGCTTAGGCGCCAACTTGCCTTTGCTGACATAGAAGAGAGCATCTGGTTGAATGAGGCATATGAATGAAACAGCTGGAGGTCACCCATATAGGCCGTGGTTACACATTTGAGACCAAAAAAAAATCCGCTGCCGAGGACAGATGCAGATGGAGAAAAGAAAATCTTAATCGACCACCGCAGGACAATGCGTACCATCGGGAAATACTGCTTTTATAATAATAAGACAAGTCTTATTATTATAATAAATCAATGTAGTTAATATACGATTTTCATATTAATTTTTAACAATTTTTTTTCAGGCTTTGAATGTAGAGGCAGAACTATTACAGGAGAGAGGACGATACCTTTAAAATACGATCCGTTAATATTTGGTAGATGTTTAGAATCTATAATTTATGTGAATTTTAGTGGTAAAATATGAATATTATAAATATAATAGAAGGTGACAATGCTTCTGAATTAATAATTATTTAAGTATCATATAGTGTTAATTAATGAGAGTATAGAGATAATTGCAAATGCTGATTTATATAAGTGGTTATAATACGTTAAGATTAAAAATCATTTCAAAAATGCTTCTATCGTATATTCAAATGATACTAGAGATCTAATTTTCTCTATTTGGCTCAATATATATATATATATATATATATATATATATATATGTGTGTGTGTGTGTGTGTAGATATAGATATAGAACACAAAAATTCCATACTACCTATTCTCTTGGTATGAGGAGCGTGTTGCTAATAGTCTGTGGTGACATTGAAAAAATACACTCATTAACTTTCTATTTTTCATTGCTAAAAGTATATATTACTCAATATATTGTTCTGCCAATTCTATAAAGCATCATTAAAAAAATATTTTCATTTTTACAAATGTTTTTAAGAAATTGGCTTTGCTTTTATATAAATACCAGCTTTTATGAAAATATTGATGCACTAATTAAGTAGTCAAATATATAAAAGTGAAAATGTATACATGATTTAGCAACATGTTTGCAAATTGAATTATGCTTCTTGAAAAGGATGAAAACGTCATTGTTAGTTGCTGATGTTTTTTTGTTTTTTTTAACTTAGTTATAAATTTCAAAAAGTGATCTACCTTTGTATTTAAGCATAGATTGTAATTAAAATACAAGTACGTTATACTTTGGAAATATAATATGTTTTGTTATGCTAGTTTTCAACCCCTTAAAATTCCAGACAATTTATTTTTGCTTGAAATGTCTTGAATAAGTATGAGCTAGGTCACATGAAACTTATTACTCTCTATTATCTTTGTACAATGTTAATATGTTTCAATGCTTCAATTAGTATATACAATTAAAACCTTTAAAGTCATAATTTCTTTATGACAATTTATTAATGTAAAACTTTAGTGATTTCGTTTTTAAATATTATTAACAACTTTAAGAAAAGAAATATTTCTATCGCCTTGATAATAATAAATGAGTCAGACTAAGAAAGATAGTATTAATTCTAACATTGTATTCATTAATTTTATCTAGAAAAGCAATTATGTTAAATGCAATAATATACTCATTAAAATCAGAAAACATTTTAGGATGTTATATTCTAAAATGAAAAAAAAACAATTAAGATATCAGTAATCATTTAAAGATTCTAATTGTGTATATTTTACTTTTGCAAAGAAAAACCTGACACTATAGATTGCGCGTTAAATCAGAACAAAAATAACATGACCATGGGCTGCAAAGTTGAGAATGTGTTTCCGGCCGCTAAATGTGAGTTTGCTGTTGAAGGACATGTGGTAAGTTTGTTTAAATTTATTATCTAAACTTGTTTAAAAACGAATTAAAGCATTGCATATAAATGTATATTACCTTAATTAGATTCATTCAGCAATTTATGAATACAAGCTTTGGTTTCATTGGGGATAAATTTATTAATAGACTTAGTGATACACTTGATGATACACTAAGTGATACACTTAGTAATACACTGAATGATACACGTAATTTATCATTAGTGATACACTTAATAATACACTTAATGATACTCTTAGTGATACAATTAATGATACACTTATTGATACACTTAATGATAAACTTAGTGATACACATAATGATACTCTTAATGATACACTTAATGATACTCTTAGTGATACACTTAATGATACACTTAGTGATACACTTAATGATACACTTAGTGATACACTAAGTTATAAACTTAGTGAATTATTTATTTAGTTATATATTTAGGGATTTATTTAGTGCTAGACTTATTGATAGACTTGGTGATACACTTAGTGATACACTTAGTGTTACACTTAGTGATAGATTTAGTGATACACTTAGTTATATACTTAGTGATTTATTTAGTGATAGACTTATTGATAAACTTAGTGATAAATCTAGTGATAGACTTAGTGATACAGTTAGTAATACAATTAGTGATATATTTAGTGATACACTTAGTGAAAACCTTAGTTATATATATAGTGATTTATTTAGTGCTAGACTTATTGCTACATTTGGTGATACACTTAGTGATACACTTAGTGATACACTAAGTGATAGATTTAGTGATACACTTAGTTATATACTTAGTGATTTATTTAGTGATAGACTTATTGATAAACTTAGTGATAAATCTAGTGATAGACTTAGTGATACAGTTAGTGATACAATTAGTGATATATTTAGTGATATACTTAGTGAAAACCTTAGTTATATATTTAGTGATTTATTTAGTGCTAGACTTATTGATAGACTTGGTGATACACTTAGTGATACACTTAGTGATACACTTAGAGATAGATTTAGTGATACACTTAGTTATATGCTTAGTGATTTATTTAGTGATAGACTTATTGATAAACTTAGTGATAAATCTAGTGATAGACTTAGTGATACAGTTAGTGATACAATTAGTGATATATTTAGTGATATACTTAGTGAAAACCTTAGTTATATATTTAGTGATTTATTTAGTGCTAGACTTATTGATAGACTTGGTGATACACTTAGTGATACACTTAGTGATACACTTAGTGATAGATTTAGTGATACACTTAGTTATATAATTAGTGATTTATTTAGTGATAGACTTATTGATAAACTTAGTGATAAATCTAGTGATAGACTTAGTGATACAGTTAGTGATACAATTAGTGATATATTTAGTGATATACTTAGTGAAAACTTTAGTTATATATTTAGTGATTTATTTAGTGCTAGACTTATTGATACACTTGGTGATACACTTAGTGATACATTTAGTGATACACTTAGTTATATACTTAGTGATTTATTTAGTGATAGACTTATTGATAAACTTAGTGATAAATCTAGTGATAGACTTAGTGATACAGTTAGTGATACAATTAGTGATATATTTAGTGATACACTTAGAGAAGGACTTAATGATACACTAATTGATACACTGAAGTTGTCGGACATAATTTTTTTTTATTTAATCTTTCAAAAACTATTTTTTCAGTGAGTCAGTGACATAAAAAGAAATAATTCTTTTTTGCACAATACTTCCAATTAGTTTGCAGTCTCGTCATGGGTTCCGAGTATTTTTTTTACTTTTACACATGAACAAACATATTAGTGTCTATTCGTTTCATTATTTAATGAAAATTAACCTTCAAATTTGAGTTTACAAAACATTTTTACATAAAATTTTTCGCTCTAAATGTAAATATCTTTAAACGTCTTGACATACTTTTCCGTAACTTGCTGCTCCATTACATGAACCGCGTAGTGATACAAATGAAATGAACGTCAGAGGTCATAATAGCTCGTGTCATCTTGTCTCATCATGAAGACATGGCTTTGTGACCTAGATTTACAAGATACAATACTTTTATAGAGTTGAGCAGCTTTTTTTAGGGTCTTATTTTTGTTTTAGGGCTACTAGACATACGTCACGGTTCAAGATAGCATCCAATGAACATTTCTGCCAAGTTTTATCAACATTGGTCAAACGGTTTTGATTTCTATTCGGCACATGCATACGTCTTACATTCTACTTTAAAGAATAGATTTACTTTTTTTTAAAGATTTACTAATGCTCATTTTCACCTCTTAACATAGCTACATATATACAAAAGTTTCATTCATCATGTCGTCATAGATAGCGTGTAGCTAGATCTAGGTCATCAATACAAGCCATTTACTAGGCTCAAAATCTTTAGTTATTGACTAGACTACTATGGCATTTAAGTTTTTTTTTTAGATTTTAGATCTATATCTACATTAAATAAAAATAACAATGTTATATTAAAAGTTACATTCACTCATTTGCTTTGATAGGGAGAGAACAAACTGTAATAATAAATGGCTCTAAATCAACACCGATAACAGTAAACTCAGGTGTACCTCAAGGAACAGTCTTGGGTCCACTACTATTTTTAATTTACATAAATGATTTACCAAATTTCATTACTTCAGGAACAAAAGTCAGATTATTTGCAGACGATTGCATAATATATAGAACAATAAAAACAACACAAGACACAGATATTTTACAAAGAGAATTAGATGAATTACAGAAATGGGAATCAAATTGGAGCATGTCTTTCCACCCAGAAAAATGTCAGTTGTTAAGAGTAACAAAAAAACTAAAACAAATTAATTCCACTTATCTTATTCATGGCAAACCAGTAACACAGACTAAAAACGCAAAATACCTAGGTGTTATAATAAATGAAAAACTGTCATGGAATCCACATATTGATGAAACTACAAAAAAATCAAACAAAGCATTAGGATTTATTAAAAGAAATTTCTATAAATCAAATAAGAACATAAAACTAAAATGTTATTTAACCTTGGTTAGGCCAATAATAGAATATGCATCCTCTGTTTGGGACCCCTCAACTCAAGAAAACATTAAGAAACTAGAACAGACACAAAATAGAGCAGTGCGATTCATAACAAACGAATATTCACATTTGACTAGAGTAACACCTTTAGTAAAATCACTAAATTTAGAAAGCCTTCAGGACAGAAGGCTCAAAAGTAAAGTAGCAATAATACATAAAACACTGAACCATAATCTTCAAATACAAAAACAAAATTTAATAAAATACTCTGAAAGACACAAAGATAAAGGTACATTGCTCGTCCCATATGCTAGGACAAATTTGTACAAATACTCCTTCTTCCCTAGTGCTATTAGAGCATGGAATGGGTTGCCTGAGCTAGCCAGGAAAACCAGTGACTTGGCAGAATTTAAGTCATTGGTTAATAGGCATGACTAAATGCATGACGCGTAGGACGTAATCATCTTCTTTTTTGAAGTAACGTCTGTATTATATAAGATAAGATTTGCTTTAATTATAAAATATATTTGACATTTTGATATCGTGCACTTCTAAATACACAAGCCAATGTTTTTATTCAATAATTGAATCTAGATATCTAGGTCGAATAGCTATTTTCGCTTCATTCCTAATATTTTTATATCTCGAAATCATGCATTCGTTTTTTTTTATATTATTATTCTCTTGAATTGTTTTTAATGCACTATATCAGTATTTATTTCAGTTATACGCAAATTAAGACCCGAGGGCCGCGGGTAATATATGGCTAGTCTATTGTATAAAGTAGAAAGTAAGGCGTTTGTATGTATGTTACGAATAGAAATCAAACTCGTTTGACCAGTCTTGATAAAAACGTGGCATAAATGTCCCTTGGGTACTAACTGGAACAGTGATGTATGTATAGTAGCCCTAAAGTTAACATAAGACCCTTAAAAAGGTTTCCCAAATCTATTAAAGTATTAGTATTTCATTAATCTAGGCCATGTTTACATGAAAGAATACCGAAGGAATCTAGATCTAGATCTAATTTTTAAAACTACACTTTTCACAGATAGTTTTTTACTTTGACACATGAAAATTACAAAATATAGTCTAATGATTTCAAAAGCATTTTTACCTAAATTCGTTCCTTATATCTACGAATTTAGATTTCCTGACGTGCATTCTTTCATTAGACAATACCGAAATCGGAAATGTCACACAACACTCTATTCTTAAGTCTAAAACTCTAATTCAAATCTAAGATGATAGAACTCTCTTCGCAAAGATAGATGAAATAAAATATGAACATACTAATTATAGTCCTGTCATTTCATATTTCAATCTATTTAACATTCAAATTTATTTTGCTAAAGCATTTTTATACATTCATTCGCTAAAGCTGCGAAGCCGTATTGAGATATATTCTAATAGTTTCATTTACTAATCGCGTGCATCTAATAAAAATGTCACGCATGCACAGAGGGAATCCTTTACGCACGCACAGGACGAACTCTAACCAAGCAAATATTTAAGTCTAGATTAGTCTAGATCTAGATCTATCTCTAACTCAAGATCTACTTTATACTTTAACATATGAACATACAGAATTAAGTATATTCATTTCAAATTTCAAATATATGTATGCCTACAAGCCAATGTTTTAATGTGAAAAAAATGGATTTAAGTTCATTAGCTATTTTTAGAGCTCCATTCATACTATTTTTACATTCACGCATTCCACATTCCCTTTACTTATAACATTATTATTTCGTTTAATTGTTTACAAAACAATCTTTGTGACTATATCGATAGTGATACGCAAATTAAGACTGCAGGCCGCGTGTAATATATTTCTAATCTAATATATAAAGCAGAAAGTAAGGCCTATGTATGTATGTATGTCCCCACATAGAAATCAAAACCGTTTCACCAATTTTGATAAAACTTGGCAGAAATGTTCCTTGGGTACCAACTTAGACCTAGTGTATGTATTGTAGCCATAAAAAAACTTAAGATCCTCAAAAAAAAGTTGACCAGCTCTATGAAAGCATTATAACTTCATCGATCTAGGTCATATTTACATGAGAAAAGATCAAAAGATCTAGATCTAGATCTAATTTTAAGAACTGCACTTTGTGCAGATAGTTTTGTTTTACTTAGACACATGAAAATACAAAATATAGTTTATTGATCTCATTATTTAATAAAATTAACCTTCAAATTTGTGTTTCAAAAGCATTTTTTACATAAATTCCTTCCTTATATCTGCGAATGTAGAATTCCTGATGAGCATTCTTTCATTAGACAATACCGAAATGTTACACATCTTTCTATTCCTAGGTCTAAAACTCTAATTCACCACCTTTAAGATGATATAACTTCTCTTCGCAAAGATAGTTTTTACTTAAAACACATGAACATACTAATTATAGTCCATTCATTTCATATTTTAATCAAATTAACATTCAAATTTGTTTTACTAAAGCATTTTTCATGCATTCGTTCGCTAAAGCTGCGAAGCCGTGTTAAGATATATTCTAATAGTTTCATTCATTTGCGTCATCTAATTAAAAAAGGCACGTATGCGCAAGTGCAAAATGAACTCTAGATTACTCTAAATCTAGATCTATGTCTAACTCAAGATCTACTTTATTCTTTAACATGTGAACATACAAAAAAAGTCTGTTCCTTTAAAATTTTAATCAAATATATGTAGGCCTACAAGCAAATGTTTTTATTTGAAAAAAAATGGATTTAAGTCGATTAGCAGTTTTGACAGCACAATTCATACTATTTTTACATTTACACATTCGCTTTACTAATAACATTATTATTTCGTTTAATTGTTTACAAACCACTCTCAGTGAGTCATCGACAGTTATACGCAAACAAAAACCCACGGGCCGCGGGTAATATATGTCCACATACTATAAAGTACAATGTAAGAAGTATGTTTGTCACGAATAGAAATCAAAACCGTTTCACCAATCTTGATAGATGAAACTTTGCAAAAATGATTCTTGGGTGCTAACTAGAACCGAGACGTATGTTAAGTAGCCCTAAAAAAAACTAGATCGAAACGATCTAGATCTAATTTTAAAACTAGTATTTGCACTGATTGGACCGGCAAAAGAGGCTCTATATGGGTGATCTTAAATATACTAACATAAAATAATTAATAAGCTTCTTGAACCTTAAATTCAATCTTAATAATAATAATAATCTTACAATTTGTGCATTAAACCAAACAAAACATTGTAACTAGAAAAAAACAAAATGTACATTCACACCAGACTCACTCATAATTTACATGTGAAAAGTTTATATCAAATTGTTTCTATCTAAAATTTAATTGTCATAGGAACAAAATAGTGTCTGTGTCTGTTTGTCTTTGCTGTTGGTGTGTTGTATCTCTTTTGTGATGGTAAAATCCCAGAATCCTGACCCAAAGGGGTATTTTTTTCATTTCTAGAATCTTGCTAGCTTTTTTATGGATGTTTGTCTCAAACAGCTGCCCAAATGGGATTTGTTTTTTGCCAATGACTTTACCAGCAGCCTTTAGAATTTAGGATTCTGTGGAGTTTATTTTTATTTTTAATGCTCAGATTGCCATACCAGGCTGTCATATTAAAACTTAAAATATTGTAGATGTGAGCGTGATAAAACATAGCCAAGGTCTTTTCACTAACATTAAACGAGGACAGTTTTCTCAGTGATCGTAATATTTGCTGCCCTTTTTAGCTGATATACTCAGTATTTGCAGTAAAATTTAGTTCATTGTCTAGGATGGTACCACTATTTCAATAGTCTCTCCAGCTACAGAAACAATAACATTTTCCTTCTTTTCCTACGACAATCGATTATCATTTCTTTGGTTTTTTTTTACATTTTATAATAAAAATTTATCTTAACAGTTCTTAAAAAAATATTTCTTGAAATACTCATTTACGTCTGAGCTCTCTGAGAGCAAGGCAAGAAGAGCCGCATCATCAGCGAATTTTGTGAAGGAGCAATAAGGACTATCGGATTGAAAATCATTGGTGTACAAAATGAACCACAATGGCGATGTCACAGCCCCTTGGGCGCCCCTGTGTTAACTATGCGTTCATTTGATATTACATTATTTACACTAAGTTTCTAAGGTCTTTGGGTCAAAAATTCATTAGCCCATAGTTTTATATTTAAGGACTAATCTTCAACGCTTTCATCTTTTCAATGAGTAAATGAAGTTGTATAGTGTTAAAAGCTTATGAGAAATCAATAAAGAACAATCTTGCATAAGTCTTTGTTAAGACCAGATGTTTGTAGACACAATTTAAAATATTTAGGATGGCATCGTCTACACCTTTACCCTTTTGGTAAGCAAATTGTAAACGGTCGTACTTACTACAAAGATCATTCAGAAGAAACATTGTAACCAGTTTTTCTAAACATTTAGACACAATGGAAGTAAGTGAAACAGGTCATTCATTCATTCAATCATTCATGGTTTGGAAACCTTTTGCACAGGTACAATTATGAAGACTTCTACATAGATGGTATCTTGTGGTTTAGTAATGAAGTGAAAAAAATCTCTAGGAAAGGTTCAGCTAGTTGTTCAGCACATTCTTTTAAGATTCGCCCTTGTATACCGTCAGGCCCAGCAGCTTTCATTGGGTTGACTTTTTTGAAAATGTTGCAGACTTGCTCTTTAGTAATCGCTAATTCTAAACATTTGTTAACCTTGACATCTTCAAGGGCTTTAAGTTTTAGATAATTAAAATTCTTAGTGTCGAAACGACAATAGAAATCATTTAACTCGTTGGCCAATGTTTTGTTGTCTCTTGTAGCAAGATTATTTCTACTTTTGACTTGTGCTCCTGCCGTTTTGTTCATGATATCCTTCGCCTGTCTCATGTCACTTATCTTAATCGAGACCTCCAGTTTGGTGCGGTAGTTTCTCCTCCCTTCCTCGAGAGCGACGCTGAGATTACATTGTGCTATTTTCCTTTCCTGCCTATCGCCACTCATGTATGCTCTTTTCTTTTTGAAGATTTCCCGTTTTATTTTTGCACACATGTTTTAAAAAAATTGATTTAATTCCTCACTGCTTTGACCCATTCTTCCAGATTTAGATTTAATGTGGTCTCTTTAAACAAATTCCAATCAGTGCAGTCTAGACAACCCTGTAGTTTGAGAATGTTGTCTTGAGTCCATTCTTGTACTGTTTTTTGAATGACTTTGCCCTTTTTAAGTTTCGTGCGGTAAGTAGGCAGCAGTTGTATTGTTTTGTGGTCCGATAATCCTAGTGGTGGCTTTTCACGAGATATGAATGCTCCTTTGATGTTACAGTAACATAAGTCCATAGCACTGTTCTCTCTTGTCGGACATGAGATGTGTTGATAGAAGGGGGGTAGGTCAACCTTCAAGGTGAATTTATTAAAATCACCCAGTATAACTACTGGTACATCCGGTGACCTAGTCTGAAACTCATGCACTACGCCAGCGATGATTCCAATCTGCAATCTCCGTCTTGGCTGTAGGCGGGACATAAACAAGGACAATGTTTAGTGAAAGTAGATGTATTTTACTTAATTTAAACAAATGAATCTAAGTTTAATGTAGGTAAAAATCTATATTATACTCTAGATCTCAATATATGCATATGATTGAGGCTTGAATAATTTCTTAAGGAAGTATATATGTATACCCGAAGTCATTTTGGGAATATTTTTGTAATTACGAAAATGAACAATCGGGTAAAGACTATCAATCTAAAGAGTTGCTTTTTTGTTTTAGTTCTAAACGTAGATGTTTTTGGTTATGGGACAGTAGATTTGAGGATTAAACGCATTGTAATATTTCAACAACAAAATAAAAATATTACCCTGCCTAATATGATTATCTTATTTATTCTAAGCTATTTAAACTGGTAGAATTGTAAAATTTTTTAAACCATCTAAACTGGAAATAGTTAGTTATTTGCTTTGAAAAGAAAACTTGACTTTTCAAATTTATAAATGACATTTATTTGTTTACCTGGTGACAATACATTTTAGCAAGGGGTCAAACTAAATACTTATCGACTGTATTGGGAAGTACATAAAAGAATCCTTTAGATATCAATATACATATTTGATACTAACAGAAATCGCACACAGTTTTAACATTTATTGACATCAAATGAAACAAAATTAAATATTCTATAACAATTAGATTTAAAACCTATTCGAAATACACTGAAATATTTCTTTCCAACGTTTTTATGTACGAAATGTTATTGAATATTTTCTATTAGCTTTTTTTGAGTCAAAGTCAAGACGATGTTATATATGAACATCAAGCAAGCTATAGCAGGCCGTTATTTTACAACACACATTGCTTTTTTGACTTGTCCGAACTTTTACCAGTTGGTCTTTATAATGTTGCTGTTGCTGCCTATCCCAATGTGTCAGGAAGTTACGAAGACAGAAGATATTCGATTACTACAAGCATACTGGTTCATAGAAGTAAGAATGTTTGCACCCAGTTTGTTTGACTGTTATGTTAATTGTATTGTAAACGATTGATAAGGGTTAAAGCTACGCATGAATGGCTGCCATGTTGTAAAGTAGGACTACCGTTACAATGTTTCTGGTCTCGAAACCTGACGGCTTTTATACCCTGACGATTTGAATGTAGTTTGCGGTACTACATACAACCCATTTTTTTAACTCTTCTACTTAACGATAACATCGTTGATTTGAGCCCATTAAATTAAAATAATTTTTTGAATTATAACCTTTAATTTGTGTTATATAAAAAGAGCATACATTCTCCTATAATTCTATCTCAAAAGTAACGTTTTCTAATGACAAAGAAAAAAAATAAAGCTTCATCATAACAGGATAGAATGTAGAAATAGGAAAAAAAAATTGAACGATTCTCTCAGAACGTGAAAAAATAATTACGGGATAAAGAGTTAAAAGAACTTCTTGATACGTATACATGACAAAGATCCTACTATCCACGTCAGATTTTGCAATTTTTATGTTAATTAGCAAGCAAGCATTTTTTAAAGAAAATATCTTAACTGCATACATCCTATGTACATTCACTTCGTTTCCAGGTTAAACCTAAATCAGTCACACATAAACAATGCACTAAAAGTATTTAACAACAAAACTTATTGATAATACAAAATATTATCCAGAACAATTGGGAACATTTCGAACATTCTGGGCTCACATAGGTCTCACCAGCCACATGAGGAGGCATAAAACACAAGTGCAAAGCCCTCTGGGTGGCTAAAGCAGTCATCATCGAACCACGATGGCAGAATTATATATATATATATATATATATATATATATATATATATATATATATATATATATATCTATATATATATATATATCTATATATATATATATATATATATAGATATATATAGATATATATATATATATATATATATATATATATATATATATATATAATTCAAGTAAAATGTACAAAGTGCTGTATCATTGTTAAAAGAAATAATCACTGATCTTTCGGTGCATGTCAGTAAGACCAGTTACACACCGTACTGTAAACCAAAAAAACAAAAGCACGGTGGTCGTGATATTTAACGTCCAGAATAACTAACGTCCGGATAATAATAATAATTATTATTATAATCTGTAGCATTCCATTGTAATAAAGGGTAAGTTCATATTACATAAAAATTAATGCAATAAACGCATTAACTATTTATTTAGTCATCATCATCATCAAACTCCGTTTGAGTGAGGGCTTGAGAGGCTCAAATCCTCTCTTGTAAAGGCCCTGAACACTGCAGTTTTGCATACTTCACCATACAGGTCGAAACAGAGATCAGCAAGTCTGAATATGAGGCACAGTTTTCTCTTCTTCCCCGCAAGAGGCAAGTTACTAGTCGCGCGTTTCATCTCTGCCTGGGGTCTCTTTTGGGGCATCCGCCATTAAATAGTTTGACTACGATAGTCCACAAACTGAAAATATTGAGCTTAGCTTCACGGATGGGTCTCTAAAAATATTAAAGAGTGTCATTAGGCTATTCCATTCAATGTCATCGTTGTTACTATTAGTATTAACTAATATTATTATAAACAGAATGTCTAACCATGACCTACCTTTTAAAAATCACTTTACAATAAGATTTTGCTATTATAATAGTTCTTTTTCTAAAAAAAAATATTAAAAAAAAAACAACAACTGTATCTTTCTTTGTTTTCCAGCTAACGAAATAAAACAGGAACAATTAAAAGACATGCTTATAATTTATTCTTACATTCTGGTCTGTTTTCTTTGCATTATTCTGATGGGAGTTTTTATTAAACAACGTAAATCGAAATTCTATTACAAATGCTGTAAGTAACTTAAAAATCAAAGTTTTTATTTTAATGTATATATATATATATATATATATATATATATTGCCCATGTTGAATGTACATAATCGTTACAAATTGCCTAAAATCATTATCAAATAATATATTATGTTCATTTCATACTTTTCTTTGCTTTTCAGTCATTGCCAACAGGCCAACTTTTTCTGGCAGTTTAAATGACGCAGCAAACCAAAAACTATTTCAAATTGAGGAACATGAGTCAAAAGATTTAATTGAAGATCTTGAAATTAAAAAGAAAATAATAAATGTATAAGCCGAAATATATATTTGATATTTATTTGCTCATTTATTAAATATAGTTATTTTTTTCTCGATTTCTAGTTATTAGAGATAATCATATAATGATATAATGGGATTTTTAATATCGTGATTTATAGAACGCTCGTGAGTCCACCCAACTCTAATGGGTAGTACCTAACATTAGTTGGGGAAAAGTAAAGGCGATTGGTCAATGTACTGACCACATAAAACCCTCGTGAATTAATGGTTAAATAAACAGATGACCTTTAATTATCTTGTTAATAGATAACTAAGTCTGAAATAGGGTACCTTTACTTTAATAAACTTTTATAAATCTTGAACTATTTTGTAAATTATGACATTTTAGCAATACATTAAAAAGTATTTTAATATGTTATTTAAACTAAAGATTGAATTGTCGGATAACGAAATATGGATCATTGATAACAAATAACTCTAGGAAAATGAAAATCATAATTAAGAACATTATTATGTTTTTTTATGAATTGACATTAAATCCAAAATATTTTTTGTTTAAGTAATTAGTGACATACACTTCTTTGCAAATTAATACGATAAAGTTAACAAGATTAATTTCATTGATTTAAATACTTTTTTATAGCATCCTCAATATTCATGTATTTGTCAATTTCTCTACGTGTGGTAAGTTCAATGGTGAAAAATAAAATAATTTCTTTTTCTTGATTGATTGATAGAAAAATATATTATTCTAAATTTAAATCTCTTTTTTTATTAATATATTTTTAAATAATGACTAAATCTTGTGGGTTCATAGAGACGGCCAAGAACATAAAATTTGTTTGTCCATTTTTATTACTTTTATTAGTAAAGTTATTTGTAATAATTGCATATATTTAATTTAAAGAAAAACTTTTTCTCAGAACATTTTTTTATATATATTTTCTATGATTGTAGAGGCAAATAATAAAATTCAGAGTTATCTGCTCTTCGCAGTTTCGTTTTTAACTTGATTACTCGTACAAAAGTGCACACAAATGATTTAATCAATAAGGTCGTACAATGGATAATTGATTAGTATTTACGAATTCCGTGCATCGAATACAAAAAAAAAAAGATTACTAATTAAGGATATACCTTAATTTTATGAAAATATATAATGGAGCATAATGCTACCGAAATGCAGACTATGTTAGTAAATCTAATGACAAATATTCATATACGTAGATGGACAATGGTAAGATTACTTAAATAGAATTATAAATGTTTCATTGTTAATGTTCATAATTAGCACTAGCCTATCATGTTACTAAAGACAATATTTTAACTATGAAACATGGCATGAAAATGGTTATTGAAATAAAGAACGTTAAGAAAAAATATAAAAACGATTTTTACGGTATGGTTTAACTTCAATAGTTTTAACAGGAAGTGAAAAATCACAATACTTCATTTGTAAGGAAGTTCTTTTATCATCTATGAAGTCGAACAAAGTGAAACATCATGTTGATATTAAACATCCGAGCTTTGCCAATAAGGACACTTTGTATTTAAAGTTATTGTAAGGAATATATAAGATGACGATTTAAAAATCGTGTTTCTGTTTTAGAAACAGTACTACAGCAACTGATGTACTTAACAAAAGTTGTTCATTTCTGGAAATGTTGGTCTGGATTTAAGCTTTTGCTACAAAATGTGTCACCAAAAGTCACCGGAAGCAACTTCAAAAATAACCTAACATACACATCCATAACATTAAAGATGATTACCCATCACAAATGGGAGTTCTCAATCAGACACAGCAGAAATAAATACCTATCACTGTTAATATTAATAGCAGGAGATGTATAGTCAAATCCAGGGCCTAGATCTAAAGATAGATGCAGCATCTGCAAAAAAGTATGCACCATGAAACAGAAGATGTGACACAAGATGCATCATGGCACTGTGTATCATGTGGGTTACTTCAGTTTACATCAGGACTGTTTGATTCCTTTGATTCAGACACTTCTAACCCATACAACATCCTAAACACCATCCCAAACCAAAGTCACCAACCACTAGCCAGATCCACTCCTGTTAAACCCAAATCTACTAAAATTAATACAACAGCCTCACTAAACAAACCTACTAAAGAAGTAATACCTATACCTTAAAACCTTAGTAATAAATTTTCAAAGCATTAGGAACAAAACAGCAGACTTAGAAACTTTATTAGAATGTGAGAAACCAGACATAATTGCAGGAACAGAAACTTGGCTACATCCTGAAATTATAATGCAGAAATTTTCAATAGTAATTATGAAATTTTTAGAAAAGATATGGCTGATAATCATGGAGGAGTTCTTTTAGCAATAAAAAACACTCTTATAGCAGAAGAAATTACCTTACCTAACTCAAAAAATATATAATCAACATTTTGTAAAGTTAATACCACCTCAACATCCCTAATAATAGGCAGCATTTACAGACCACCAAATTCTACTTTAGAATACATGCAGGAACTATGTAATCAGATTAATACACTTAAAGAGACAAATAAAAATGCAGTTTTTTGGATTATGGGTGATTTCAACCTACCTGATATAAATTGGAAAACACTAACCATAGATAAACACCAAAACCTTAAGGACATAAATGAGCTATTCATATAAACTTTACACAACCTAAGTTTAGATCAAATCATTAAAAAGCCAACTAGATTAAACAACACATTAGATCTCTTCTTAACCAACAGACCTGGATTAGTAGTTGATTATGATATTATCCCTGGTCTATCAGACCATGAGATCATAAAAATACACAGTCAGATAAAAGCAGTAGCCAATACATAACCCAAAAGAAAAATCTTACTCTGGAATAAATGTAACCTAACACAACTACACCAAGCTGCATTTAACTTTCAACAAACATTCTTATTAGAAAAAGACATTAACCAACCAGTCGATGACCTCTGGAATTTCATTAAAAACCATCTTAAAAGCATTATAGAAAAACATATACCAAATAAATACACATCAGACAAAATAAATAAATGCTGGTTTAATAATAGACTAAAGAAGCTTTGTAAACAGAAGGAAAACCTATATAGGAAATTTAAAGAAACTAAGGCAGAAAGAGTTTACAAAAAGTACATAAAAATTAAACACTTAACCCAAAAAGTAAGCAGACAGCTGCAGAGTGAATACATAAACAATGTAATATCTAAAAATAACAACAAAAACCTATGGTCATACATTAAGTCTAAGAAAATGGAAACAACAGGCATAGCGCCATTAAAAGATGAACATAACATAATACATAATAATAATGAAACTAAAGCAAACATCCTAAACAAATACTTTGCATCAGCATTCTCAGCCCCAGGAGACAAAGACATATTACTTAATTTGAACCAAGTAGACAACATAGAAGATATAGTAGTACAAGAAAATGGAATTAAAAAACTATTAGCCAACACCAAACCAAATAAAGCGTCTGGACCTGATGGTATTCCAGCTAGATTACTCAAAGAACTAAGAAATGAGCTAGCCCCATTGTTAAAAATACTTTTTCAGGCATCGCTTAACCAAGGCAGAGTACCAAATGACTGGAAAGAAGCTAATGTCACCCCCCTATTTAAAAAAGGAGAAAAATCTGACCCAGGAAACTACAGACCAGTATCACTTACCAGCATCACATGTAAAATCCTAGAACACATAATATGTAACAACATCATAAACCACTTAGACAAACATAATGTCCTCACCCCATGCCAACATGGCTTTAGAAAATATAGATCATGTGAAACACAACTAATATGACTAATTGATGATTTTCCAAGAGGTTTAGATAATAGTGAACAAATAGATGCTATCTTACTAGATTTTTCCAAGGCTTTTGACAAAGTTCACCACCATAGTTTGCTTAAAAAATTTAAATATTTCAGCATTAATGGTCCACTGCATTAATGGATTAAAGAGTTTCTGATAGGGAGAGAACAAACTGTAATAATAAATGGCTCTCAATCAACACCAATAACAGTAAACTCAGATGTACCCCAAGAATTTTTATTTTTAATTTACATAAATGATTTACCAAATTGCATTACTTCAGGAACAAAAGTCAGATTATTTGCAGACGATTGCATAATATATAGAACAATAAAAACAACACAAGACACAGATATTTTGCAAAGAGAATTAGATCAATTACAGAAATGGGAATCAAATTGGAGCATGTCCTTCCACCTAGAAAAATGTCAGTTGTTAAGAGTAACAAAAAACTAAAACAAATTAATTCCACTTATCTTATTCATGGCAAACCAGTAACACAGACTAAAAACGCAAAATACCTAGGTGTTATAATAAATGAAAAACTGTCATGGAATCCACATATTGATGAAACTACAAAAAAATCAAACAAAGCATTAGGATTTATTAAAAGAAATTTCTATAAATCAAATAAGAACATAAAACTAAAATGTTATTTAACCTTGGTTAGGCCAATAATAGAATATGCATCCTCCGTTTGGGACCCCTCAATTCAAGAAAACATTAAGAAACTGGAACAGACACAAAATAGAGCAGTGAGATTCATAACAAACGAATATTCACATTTGACTAGAGTAAAACCTTTAGTAAAATCACTAAATTTAGAAAGCTTTCAGGACAGAAGACTCAAAAGTAAAGTAGCAATCATGCATAAAACACTGAACCATAATCTTCAAATACAAAAACAAACTTTAATAAAATACTCTGAAAGACACAAAGATAAAGGCACATTCCTCGTCCCATATTCTAGGACAAATTTGTACAAATACTCCTTCTTCCCTAGTGCTATTAGAGAATGGAATGGGTTGCCTGAGCTAGCCAGGAAAACCAGTGACTTGACAGAATTTAAGTCATTGGTTAATATGCATGACTAAATGCATGACGCGTAGGACGTAATCATTTTCTTTTTTGAAGTAACGTCTGTATTATATAAGGTAAGATAAGATAAGTCAGTTTATAATTCATCAACGAATATTAGAAATTTCTACAAAAATTACAAGGCGTAAGTAAAACAAAATAGTGCTCTTGATTTAGTGAACTCGAGTGTTGTAAACAAACAGTCATCTGTTTTCAAAGGGTTGTAATAAGTTTGAGGGGTCCAAAAATGTTTTGCAATTTTAAACTAAAATGAGATGGATGCCATAAGGCAAAATTCAAAGTGTTTTTTTTATATCTTCGTTTTTTATTACAAAATAAAACCATAGGTGATGATAAATGAACTACTGAATATATTCACTGGTTAAGATCTTTGTAATCTTAAATGAGTTACATTTCCAACAACCAAAATTTCCCTTTAGTTACATACAGAAATATATTTGATGCAGAAGATGACATTCGTTCTGACCTTGCAAAGACTGCCCTAGAATTCTTGGCCTGATGAAGCAGCGACAAGCTCAACCTTTGCAATGACGTTGGCTTTTTTTTCACAAACTTTTGTGATATTATATAGCAATGTAAGATTTAAATGTTCAAACTATTACCATTCGTCGTCATGCTTTTTAAATTGTCACATAATTGACAAGTAAAATAATGCAAGTCATGATGATACAATTTCATTTATTTGTCATTCAGGTTTTAGCAGAACAAAAAAAGTGTTTCGTGATTAAACATACAGATTTGGCTCTTCATATTATATGTAATAGGTAGAATTACGATTTTACAACCTTAGCAATAATAAAACATATCTTATCTAAATATATGGTTTAATGGAAACGTACAATAGACAAATTGTTGCATTTTAATATATAGACAAATGAAAACGAGATTTTATATATACCAACTTTAAGAATAATAAAAAAAAATTGTGTTAAGTCGGTTAAAGATATTGTTGTCTAAATTTTAATTATATTTAATATATCAATATCTATTCAATTCAAGATTTGTTGGAGAACAGGCGGGACAACCTCTCCTAGGCCTACACAAGAGACTATCCCCAGCGGTTGACATTTTATTGAAAAATTCAAATTTAGAAGGGTCTGAGACCTGTTTTTTTTTCACCGGTTTTCTATTGCTGATTCTGTTTTTGCATCTTTAAAAACATTGCCTCAAATAGTACGGATTACAACAATTTCGTGGTTAAGACAAAGTCCGCAGGTAGCATGTTCGTAATATATAAATACAGCTCCGGATTAACGTCAATGCGTCAACCAAGGGCCTTAACCTCCACAACTCAAAAAGTTATATTTTATTTCAACTAAATATATAGGAAATATCTCTTTTAAAAAAAGGAAAATAATATTAACTTTGCAAGAAATATATCTGCCATAAACGTCTGCTAGGGGACTTTACTTTTTTTTACAGCATATAGCACATGCTTTGAGCTGTAAGTAGTCTATTATTAAGTATTATTACGAATAAGCGGTAAAATTTGTATTTATTAAAACATTACAGAACATGTAGAGGCATTAACAAAAACCCTGTTCTGATACTTCTAGTCACGTGAATGAGGCCATGTATATATATATATACATACATACATCAGATGCGTGGAAAGGGGTGACATTATACATGGACGACATTATTCTGACACAGCACACACACACAATGAAATGAAATACAATTTGTTTATTTATAACAATCAGTTTTGGTACAAATGGTTTAAGTTGTGGAACAAAATGTCATTTACATATTTGTAAAAACTAATACTGTAAGTATATAACTAAACATATTTTTTAACAATATATATATATATATATATATATGCTCTCTTTTTTAGCGGCCCCCGTAAGGGGAAAAAGCCGCTATTAGGTTTGTGCAAAATGTCCGTCTGTCCGTCTGTCCGTCTGTCACACTCAGATCTCGAAAACTAGAAGAGATATGAAAAATATTATTTCATCATTAAATCCGGCTTGAAAAGTTTAGGTGCAACGGCTACTTTTGGTTTTCTAAAAGCAAACCGTTTAATTTATAAAATTAATTATGCAAGCGATTTTTTCATAAAAATACACCAATTCTAAAACAATTACGTAAATGTAAGGGAGGCAATGTTACAATATGCTAACAAAGATGGGCAATTTTTGTGTATTTTCAGTATCACTAAGTCAAATATATTTTTAAAATGTACAGGAAATGTTTACAACAAATACAAATAATAGTTAAAGACGTTTTTTCTGGTCAACTAGCTGCTAAAATTAAAAGAAAACATTTCTGTTTGTTTATAAAGGCTAATAATGCACTTTGTATGTAAATATCACGCACATTTTTTTAAATGGACTTTTTATGCAGCGATTTTCGAGCAGTAGCGTAACGTCGCAACATGATCAGGTGCTAAACCAATTCCTTAAACTTTTTTTAAAAATCAGATTTTATTTATTTTTTGTTTAGTGCCCCCATCCGAATAAAAGAAGCTTATTTTTGTGCGTTTTGTCTGTTGGTCGGTCTGTCCGTCACGATTAGATTTAAAAAACTAGAACTCTAAAAGCTATTGAAAATCTGATTTACCCTTTAATGTTCCTCCCATAACATCTCAATAGTTTTAAGTATCTAAAATTAATTGTTCCGGATTTTTTTGTGCAAAACTAATCAACGCCAACAAATGTTTGTTTGCTCTTCTAACTTATATTAAATTCAATTTCCATGCTTAAACGTTGCAAAAACACATTATCAATAATATGTTGTTCCGTTTTTTATGTAAATAGCATATTAATGCTAAATCATAATCTCTATACTGACTTATATTTCATTAAGTGTAAAAATGTTCCGGATATTGTTTTATAAAACATGAATTATGCCTAATGATTGTTTGAAATCGCATAAGGCTTTTAAAAAAAGTAATTTACTAGAATTGATTACTGAAAATTACTTTTTAGACATTTAATTTTCTTGTAAAACATAACATAGAAGTTTTGTAATCGATAAAGAAAGTTCCGGATTTTGTTTCTTACAAATCGTCGCCAGAAATTTCCGAATTTATTTAAAAATCTACTAACGCCAAATAATTACAGTACATTTAACTTTCTACCTAAAACATTAAAAAATCTAATTATCGTTAATATTATGTTCCGATTTTTAAGGGAAACAGAATCCTAACACCAAAGTAAGGTATGAAAATCTCTCCACGTGGCTGTAGTACATCTAATTTTTATACGAGACCATCCAAAAAATTTAATTAACGGTATTACATTTATCTGAAATTCTCTTTTTCTTTTACTATTTATACAAACATCCGGAACAATCTATTATATAAACTTTTCAATTGTGTTCATACCTAAAAATTATTGCGATGTTTTGAAACGTAAAATAAAGGTTAATCAATTTTTAATAACTTTTGGTTGTTTTTTTTTTTATATCAAGATGACGGACAGACCGACTGACAGACAAAACGCAAAAACAATGCGGCTTTGATCCTTTTTAAATAAATTCTATTAGAACTCAGTGCACCAATGTCTATGAACCCTCGTTAAATATCTCGTGTAAATAAAGACATTTTTTTTTATGGTACCGGTACTAGCCTATTGTGAGGTAATGGAATTTTTTTTCTTTGACGTCATATAAATGGACTCTTTAAATGTAATGCTAAAAGAACGCACTCGGTGCACCAATGTCTATGAACACTCGATAAAACGCTCGTAATGATTAAGGCGATTTTTATTCTAGCTAGGCCGTGTGACGTAGTGTTTTTTTTCCTTTGACGTCATATGGAATGAATTCTTTAAATGAAATGCTTAAAGAACGCACTCGGTGCACCAAAGTCTATGAACACTCGATAAATGGCTCTTATAGATGAAGGCGATTTTTAATCTAGCTAGGCCGTGTGACGTAGTGTTTTTTTTTCCCTCTGACGTTATATGGAATAAATTCTTCAAACGAAATGAAAAAAGAACTCGGCATAGTAATGTTTATTAAGCCTCGTTATGTGACTCGCGTTTAAAAAAGGAATGATATCTAGATTTAGATCTAATCTAGATTTTTTAAACTAGATCTACATTTTTATTACAGTATATCTAGATCTGGATTTATATTCTAATTAAAATTATTTTAGAGTCTAGATCTAGTATTTCTAGATCTAGTTTAGACTAAAATAGACTAGATTAAGATGTAGAATTTCAATTTATAAACTTAAAGTGTAAAAAAAAAGTGTAGATTTTCATTTCCAAACGTTTTGATCAATATTGTAATGTTTTAATATACTAAAACTAATCTACTATTTTTTATTAAATTTAAATTTAAATTTACGACAAATGAATCTTTGAAACATTATTACTTTTGACCATCGGATGGCTGCCTGGTCGTGCGGTTTGCGCGCTGTACTGTCGTTCAGATTTATGGATGGCCCAGGGTTCAAACCCTGCCCGCTCCCATCCCCCGTCGTCCTGCGGGAGGTTTGGACTAGGAAGTAATTATCTTCAACTCTGAATTAACATCCGAAACGTGTAAAACATTTTACATCAAAATTAAATCACCTCTTGAATATTATTTGCGAATATGCAGATCCGACAGGGATCCGACTTCGACGGGGGCCGCCTCTGAGTTTGTGTAACACAAACTCTCTTTGTAATCTTGTTGTGTGTCTTACTGTCTCTCTCTCTCCCTCTTTGAGTAGAGATAGAGGGAGTTTATTTCAATATTCACTAGATAAAGAGATTTGAGCATTAAAACAAATTAACATGTATATGTGTTAATATTCATTTTTTAAAACAATATAAAAGACTTAACACACTCATAGATATGTTTAGGAAATCATGTTATAGGGAGCTGTGTTAAAATAAAGATTTTCTTCTCTGCAGACATTTTATAACTCTCTGCCATTGTTAGTATTGGAAACAGCTATTATTGTTTTTCGTTAGTTTTTTTTTTTTCGTATAATAAATCCATATTGAAAATATAAGTATTTTTTTTTAATTTAGAATAAAAATTTGCGTAAAAATCTCATAATACTGGCGACCTTCCTTTTTCCTTTGATTACGTCGTATCTTTAAAAAGCAATCTCATGGATGATGGATGGCTGTCTCACCCTGCGGTATGAGCTTTGGACGTAAGTTCGATCGCAAACCCTAGAGCGGTAAGTCCTTGCGCCCAGTCGGTGGTTTGGATTAGTAAGTAATAGAAAGTGTGTGTCCTAACACTGCAAAGCTAAAATGTGTAAATCAAATGGTAAATCTTCAAAGTTAAACTAGAGTATTTCAATTATAGCTATCTTTTTTTTTTCTTTTTTTTTTTTTTTAAATATAAAAATATAAAAAAAATCCAGACCAACAAATATAAATATTAAAAAAAATATGCACAAAAAATATTTCTAAACACGGAATGCTAATTCTTAAAACGATTACAATAATTTGAATAAAATATAAATATCGTCTTGAAATAATCTTGTTCTTCGTGTTCTATCAATTTAAATACATGATGTTGCTACAGACATTCAAAGCAGTTAATATATAACTAGCATTTCAACAATGTCTTTTAATGCGGCTCATCTAATGATATTAATTTATAAAAACAAAAGACATTTGCTGCCGTTTTATGTATTGCTGTCCAATTAAGACATTGTAAGTCATAACCTATACTTCATTCTTTTATTATTAATTAATACTTTTATGAGCGATATTTATGATGTTTTCAATATAATGTTTGTCATTAAAAAAATGGATAGGACGCAACTCAAAACATAACTTCACCAACGAATTGTTGTATTAACAGGCTATAATAACAAAGTAGCAAGACAAAATTAAAAAAAAATCAATTAATATTAATAAAATATTGACACTAAATTAATTTAAAAGTGTGCCTCTATTGCTTTTTTTCTTAGTAAAGTCTTTAAGAAATGTTTAATAGTTAATGCCTTTGTTTATTGCAGATACAATAGCTATAGTTGTAAATTAATGAATCGCTATTGGTGAATTACTGACCTAGGGTAGGTTTTGATCAGTTTGAGTTTAGAAAAGCTTCTTTCACCAGATGCGACAGTCACTACATCTTTATAAGACTATGACTAGAGCCATGACTGATAGTGATATGCTAAGGACAAATTTGGAGCAGTCTGATGCCTGGTTGTTTGAATAGATAGCTTGTGAGACTGTATCAATAGGCCTACTAGTTATGAATCACCGGATGTAGGAGTGAACAACAGAATGTGATGTCAGTCAGTAAGGAAAAAGTTAGAAGTTAGTCGAGTAGTCTAGTAGAAACAAGTCAATGTAGTAGCCATGTATTAGTCGACAAACAGAAAATTTGGTCAAATATTGCAGTCAGTCAACTAAACAGTCAGTTGAGATAATGAAGCCTAAAAGAGAAATAATGTGTAATATTGTATCGAAATAAAATTGTGTACTTCAAGATATGGAATAAAAATGTACGTATCGTCGATTGTATTTTATTCATTACATTATGGATTCTCATTGCACCAATGGTAAAATGTATAAAAGTGTAAATGTAAAGTTTTGTTTGTAAAGAGTTCAGATCATACATGTCACTTTGTTACATATGAGAAAGTACTTTCTGTAATTATGATTGTTCAGTCTTCAGACTGTAATACTCTACAAATACTATGACTACAATCATCTTACCAATAAGTCAACATGTCAATAATTATTTGACTAGATGTAATGTATTGATATTACTATTAATGGGAGATGTTATGTCTATAAATACTATAAGTTGTTACCCTTAGCAGTACTACAATAACAATGTTGATAAAACTTTTATAAGAGCAAATAGAAACCGTTTACCAAAATAGAAAAAGAAGCAAAAACTATTCGAATGAATAAATGATAATTTAAAAAAATACATTTATAACTTCATTAGGTTTTCCTTTCATTTATTAAAAATGTCAGAAGCTACCACTAGTCAAAGTCTATCAATTAAAAAAAGGTATACAGTTATTTTCTAATACAACGATTCTCTCCAATCTTTGGTTTTGTTGTATGTCTGTGTGTTCCATTTTATAAGCTTTTATGCTTGTATTTGATAACTATTGTTAATAAGTTAAATATATCGAAATGCAAAAAAAAAGGCATTTCTATATGTATCTTAAAGTTTTGATATTAAATTAATGTAACCTCAGCCAGAATGGAAGTTTAGATCTAGTTATAAAAAATAATATTTATAATATTTCATAAATTTACTCAGCATTCGTAGATAGTTAAACCTGTATTATTTTAAAAACAGACTTTTTTTCTATTCTTTTTTATTGCTGCACCGTCTGTGACCTTCGTATCCTGGAGATAAAAAAAAGTCGGAAACGATGGTTAGAAAACTTTATTTATTACGGATAACTAAAAAAAAATATCTATGAAACCGTTAATAAAATATGCATTTTAAAGGTATAGGTGAGTTTTGTTGTAACTTCTTATTGTAACACAAAATACAATTTAGAGTAAGTATTAAGGGTTCACTCCATGCTAGTATATTTAGAGTAAGTATTAAGGGTTCACTCCATGCTAGTATATTTAGAGTAAGTATTAGGGGTTCACTCCATTCTACTATATTTAGAGTAAGTATTAGGGGTTCACTCAATGCTACTATATTTAGAGAAAGTATTAGGGGCTCACTCCATGCTAGTATATTTAGAGAAAGTATTAGGGGTTCACTCCATGCTAGTATATTTAGAGTAAGTATTAGGGGTTCACTCCATGCTAGTTAAAGAGCGGTGTAAAAATAACTAGGCAAATAAAAAATCAATTTAATAATAAAGTTTATTGACTAAGGAGTTCGATTGTAACTTGTAAGAAATGTTGATGTCATCATTGATCTTTAAATTAAGCGTGACTGTAACTGTAAATATGTATTTAAAGATAGGCTTATCTCTAAATCTACTTATTTTATTTTATTAAATGTGTATATACTTTGATCTTCTTGATACATCTAATAAATGCGTGTTGTTGTTGCTGTCGTTTTTTTTTATTTATAAACAACGTGTATCTAAAATCGTAAGAAAAGTTTCAAAAAATCAATTCCATTTGTTTATGTAATTGCTAACATAACTGTATTGTTGTTATGAAAATTTTATTCTGTATCGGTTGTCGTTCTTATGTTTACATGTGCTTGTAACTCGTCTGTGAGAATGTGTTCACGAAAGGTGTACTGTGTAGTCATTCAGTCTATTAAAGCCATACTATACAGACATGGTTCTCGACTCTCTTATCTTTATGTTCATAACAATTGTTATAAATTGCAAAGCTTCCAATCCGTCGACCTACAAGACTATTAAAAATATTTTTGTCTATACAATTAATAATAATCTATATTTCAATAATGACATTTATCTTACAATTTTGGCATTACACCAAAATATACATTCACACAAGACTTACTAAAACTTTACATGTAAAATGCTTATATCAGGTAGATATAGTTGATTTGTGTTTATAACTAGTTTGCCAGAGGAACAAAACGGTTTTATGTCTATTTATCCTTGTTACAGGTTTCTTGTTTGTCTTTTGTGATGATAAAATCACCAAATCCTGACCCAATAGATGGATTTTTTTTATTTCTAAAAGGGTGCTTCGTTTACAAGTTATTTATTTGGATTCGATCACACACACACACACACACACACACACATCTACATACATGTTCTATAATCGTATAATTGTAAGAAAAACACCTACCTGAGATTTTGAAACTCAAGTGGATTTATTTTTTCATCTGCTTTGTAAGAATCCCTGAAATAAAGGATGTCGAAAAAAATACCGGCATAAGAATTATTTTTATTTATTAGGCTACAAACAGAAGTAATGGGTACTAATGGATTTAGTTAAATTGAAGCTTAGAATTATTTTTAATACCTTTGAGATTAATTTTCTACTTTAAAAAAGTAAAAAAAAACAATCCTTGTGATTTTTTTTGGTTTCATAGTTTCCCTTTCAGATCTTGCGATCTATGAGGCAGATGATGTTAAGTTTATCTGTTTCTATTGCCAACAAGCAGGGTGTTATGTGGCTAGCGCAACGACTAACTACCTTTACTTAAGCTAGGTACCCATTAAAGTTGGGTGGACTCAGGAGTGCCCTAAAAATCCCGAAATTCAAAATCCCAGTCTTCACCGAGATTCAAACCCAGGATCCCAGGTTCGGAAGCCAAGCGCTTAACCACTCAGCCAGAGCGCCCCCTATTATTATTATTATTTGTTGTATAAATATTCTGAACTTACATCAGTAATGGAAAGGTAAAAATAAAAGAAAAATTTAGATGACTATTTTACCGATCTATGTATAGTTGCAACAGAAGTATATAAACATGTACTAAAATGGTACATCCTATTACATTTCTACTAAGCTATAGTAGACTATTAGAGTTATCAGGAGCAGTCATATCTTTTTAGAGAATAAATGTTACTTAAGTAAATTCTATAGCCCCATTGGGATTGATAAAAGTGTAATAAACAATAAACTTGGCCGAAGGTAAACAAAGAATTGTGCACTGCTCTTGATATCTTTGAGCTAAGTATATATAGTCATTATTATTTTTTTTAATCTAAATTAAAATGTGAATACTTCAACTATCATAATATAATTAATTGAATATTTCATCTTATTTCAACTTACTTCAACAAAATCTGTTTGTTTCTTGTATGTTTTACAGAATATGAAAGTTTTCTGTAATGTACAAACAAGAAAGAAGGCAACAAAATAATTGCAATATGTAAAAGCATTAAGCATCAACATTATTTGTTTTAAATCTAAAAGAAAACTAGTACCATTAAAAAAGATTAAACTATTTTTCTATAAATCTACCTTTCCTCTAATTCAGTATTTTTGGACTGCATTTTTGGTGTGCTGGGGAAAAAATTCAGAAAAAATTGGTTGTTTATTCAAGTTGAGTTTGAGTTTTGAGTTTTTGGCACATCGGAACAATTTAGGCCATGTCGTGCCGGGGTGTGCCCGTAATCGTTCAAGGATTACTCTCCTTTACAAGAGCTAAATTCCATACAGTTAAATTATTAAAAACAAGGTCTATTCACGGTTAAAATAGTAAAGGTAGTAAAAATGGAATAATGACTAAAAATCTTATGTAAATATTATAGGGTCAAAATTTCACAAATGAGATCTTCGTAGTTAACCCCACCTCCCGGACAAAGCCTAGTATCTTCCCTGGGTCGACATTGTTTATTCAAGTATTCAACACTGGGCTGTTTATTCGAGTAACATAAAATACATATTGTTACGAATATCACTATCCAGGCTCTCTGCAAACTGCACCATACAACACCAAGAACTTGACAACTCAGGGCTCCAAAGTAACATAACACTTTAATAGTTGAATAAATAACAGCCAATACTGTACAATTGGCAACACGTACAATGTACAAATATCTCTCCGATAACACCGTACCATCGTAACAACTCTTGCACTGGCCTCTCCGTCTCGTTCCGGGCTTGCACTGGGTTCAACAGTTCAGGACTGACTTCACACACTGGGTTCGTTGTGTCGGACTCGATCACAGACCAAGATCAAGACGCCGTTCGTCTCAACTGTACTTGACAGTACTCCGCACTGAACCGTCGTAATGCTCCGTACAGAACCACACCGCTGAACTGTGCTGTAGTCGACCGGACTGTAGTGAACCGGGCTCTGAACCCCTGCCGTGAACCTCCTTTCTGAACCGTCTTGACTGCGACACCTCCGCTCTTTATATTGGGTCCCTGCTGGCCTTCTAGAACCGGACAGAACGTCGCTCGACCATTCTGGGTGTCAGATGACTACAACCCTCGTGACGCTCCTGAGCTCTGTTCACGACGTCGATTCTTCCCGAACCATCATGTTGACACTCGTCTCGACCGACCGTCGTAACTTGTCACGGTTGACCGCTCGTCTAGCGCTGGCCTGGAGCGATTTGCGTCGGCTGACTACACTCACGTTTGAGCCATTTTTTAAATAACCTTCTAGTGTCCATGATTTATCACTCTTAAGCTCTTGAAGAATTTGCAAAACGTGTAATTGGTGGTTTAAGGTTTATTGGGAAAAGATGGCTACGTTTGAAATTACGATAAGAATGTTTGTTAGTAAAATGTTTGACATGTTTCAGATGTTCCTTCAGAGTTGAACATATATTTCTTCCTAGTCCAATCCTCTCGCAGGACGACGGAGGATGTGTGTGGGCAGTCCGATCGACAGTCCAGCGCGCAAACCGCACTACCAGGCAGCCATGTTTTATTATCATGTATAGATATGTATGTTAGAGTCAAAGTGAAGTTTGGAAATCGAGCTATTTTAATTTTAGACAATTTATACTTGTGAAAGCATTAAAAAGTCTGCAAAAGGTTTTATATTTATAATTAATGTTTAGAAAAGTAATACTATTTATTCAATTTTATTTGAAGATAATACTTACAAATAATCGGGATATATTACATTAAATTTCTTTTGTCTTCTTGCAATTGATCCAGAAATAGGTAGTGTTCTGCAATATATGAAAAATAAATAAATCATATAACAGTTACAATTAAAATAAATAGCAATGTGGCATTTAACTAGCTATTCTTATTCAATAAATTTACAGCAACTGTCAAATATCAAGGAAAATCCTTAAAGCCATTTTCAAGAACAGTGTCCACCCAGTTTCCAGTTCCAATGAATTGGCAGGCTGAAAACAGGAATTGTATTCAGTTACTAGGTGTTTCGTAGAAATACGAAAACTATGCAAGTTTTGAATAAAAAAAAAGTTATTATACAATGTCTACAAATGCAAGTTAAGCTCCAATGATAATAAGTGATATTAAAATGTACACACAAGGACAGTTTGAATAGTGCAAACGGAAGGAAGTACAATCTTGTTCTTTTTGATGTATTGACTTTAAGAACCTTATAGTGTCAACTTTGCGATTAAAATCGTTTTGTTAAATATAACCGATGCATTTCGACAGAGAAAATAGCGTTTATTTTTATACCTTGTAATCTAAATAGAGTACATTTTTTTTTATTGCAATGATAGTAGGTTGGAGAATTAAAGCAGAATAGTGTGAATAGAGCTTTTAACTTTTTGGATACTATTATAATTCAATTAATACGACTTTGTTGGGTTTTTTTAATAGTATTTTTAAAATTATTTCTTACAACATTTCGGCATCATTGTCTTCAGAGAATTCCTTTGGTTTGATTCTTCTTCTTCGTCTGGGCGAAGGACTTTTTCTGCAATGTATAATGAAAAGAAAAAGATAAAATAATTATATACAATTGCTATAAAAAAAAAAGAAAATACTACAGGGAAATTATCAAAGATATGGCAATGTCTGAGATTTTAGTATTGAGACAAAACATAAAAAGCAGACATGAATTCTGGTCATATTTATTTTAATATTGATAAAATCACAGCAAAAAACTAATATATTAGATTATCTAAAACAGTAAAGAGTTAATATAGTCAGGACATACGTACATGATGCTTTTATATTTATATTGACTCTAAGTGGCGTAAGTGATGCCAGCATGCATTGATATTCACATATTCTAATTTGTTTTGGAATTTATATTGAGATTTCCTGACCAGCAACACATTTTCATTGAGATTTGTGACTGTTTAATGTTACAGTAAAAGATATTTGTCTATCAATATCATGTCTGAGTTATCATCTTTGTTACTTTTTGTACTACTAAGATTTGAGTTATATACTGCTTACACCAGTGTTTCCCAATCTGTGTTCTGCGGAACCCGGGTGTTCCGCGAGGCATGAATATGTTTTCTACGAACAACTGGGATAGTAGTAGGCCACAACGAGAATTAATCTCTCTACAAAAATAAGCAAAGTGTTCCGCTAAATACTCAGAATGTGCGAAGTGTTCCGTTGAGGAATTAATTGGGAAACACTGGCTTGCACAAAGTTTAAGTCTACAAATTTGCATATGCATAACAATTTAAAGTGTAAGAATTATCATACGGTTGTAGCCTTTAACTTTGAATGTATATAATTATATTTCATCATGGGAATAGTGTTTAAAAGTAACAATATTTTAGTTACGTAAGACTGCGACAGCTTTTTTCCTGTAGTAACTTAAAGTGAGTCTCGATCGACCTTCACAAACAATACTCGCATGAGAAAACTATACCGACTCTTTACTATTCTGCTGTAATTTTATCTACTTTTCTCTTATTCATGTCTGATTTTTATGTTAAAATTGCGTATTCAGGATTTTTTTTTTCCTAATCGACATAGTTGTCCTTAACTATTTTGATTGCAGCTCACACTAAATGATAAAGTCATAATAAATTGTGTGGTTTTTAAATTTAAATATGTGTGTCACAAAATCGTGAGTTACGTAGAGTTATGTTTTTCTAATACCGATCAGTTCATGTTACTTTTTGTAGAGAAGAAAAAAAATAAACCGCGTTCCACGATACATGTGTGGACAGTGTTAGAGTTAGTGCAGACAGCTGAGTTCAAGTCATCTAGAAGTGAATTATTAATTATACTGCTCTTAATTGATGTTTTAATTTTGCACATTAAACTTAAGATTTGGATCTTCTAAAGCAAAAAATCTTCATTTTTAGCTTCATTTTTAGATTACATTCTTGTTTTTCCCGAATACCAATTTTATTTTTGTAGATAACAAACCTTTTAAAATTATAGACTTTTCCAGATTATTTTTTTCTGTGGATAATCTACTTAAGGGGATGAACTTCTTTTATGAATTATTACATTACCTGCTTTTTTATATCACTAGATGCTGTAAATAACCTACATTTGTATTGGAACATTATAAGGTTTTGTTAGATCTATACATTTTCTATACTAAAATTCTTTCTCAGGTTACGAGGATTGGGGGAGGTAAAAATGCTCCATTGTTTTTTAATCGAACATTCCTTAGTATTTAAAATAGCAAAAATCGGTCTATAAGTCATATAAAGGAGATTTTGTCATTTTAAAATAGAAGTGTAATGTTTTACTTGTTCACATTCAATTGAACTTTAATTCCATTGATGTTTTTTTTAGTGCTGGATAGAGCTTTACTTTTTTTTTAATGCGTAATGGTCAAAACCTGAGACTTTTTGAATCGTATTCTAAAACGTTTTCTCTATTTAGATCTATTTTAAAGTATGGCCCATGAGGGCGAGCATCCAGAGTATATTAGTTCTAACTACTGTATCAATGTAAAACACATTCTCATTGGCTGAGGCGAAATAACAAAAACAAAAAAAAAACAGTTAATACCAGTATTACATTTATTGACTCGGAGTAATGAAGTTTTAGCCTCGAGTTATGACTTAAGTCTTACGACTTATCGGTGAATATAGACCTATATATTTTTTAAAATAAAGTAGTCTTTAGATAATTTATAACTTACTATAATTCTATATATTACAATTTATTCAAACATTTAATAACGAACAAGTGGTTGTTATTAGCTGAAAAAAATTACAGAAAATTAATCGGCTAAAAGACTTGAAATGTGGCGTTTTGTAACAAAAGGCTAACTGACAATTAAAAAAAAAAATGTAGTGCTGAAGTTTCATACAGTAGTAAATATGTAACAGTAATTTTATTTTCCAAATTCTTTATACGTATATGTATATGTATAATTTGTATATTTATTAAAGCTTTATCCATTACAGATCAAATTTCTAATTAGTTGTAATTTTGATACGGTTAAAATTTTTTATCTAATTTTTTTTAACAAGCCAGATATTACCCGAGGACCGCGGGTCTTAATTTGCGTATCACTGATATAGTCAATGATATAGTGTATCAGAAACAATTAAACAAAATATAATTTTAGAAAGTAGAAAACTATCTTTGCGAAGAATTAGACTTGAATTAGATGTAGTAGATCGAGGGGTTCGAGAAATTTTAAGTTCTGCGAATGCGTAACTTTTCTGTCTTGTCTAATGAAAAAAGCGCGCAAAGAATGGGATATAAAGTAGCCTACGCCAGGACGTTTGATATAAGGAACACAAATTGGAAGGTTAATTTTTATTTGTTTCATTTGTCAAAGTAAACAAAAATTCTTTGCAAGGTGTAGTTCTTAAAATTAGATTTAGATCCTTTCGATCTTTTTTTATGTAAACATGGCAATATGACCTAGATCCATAAAATAACAATACGTTCATAGAGTTGGGCAACTTTTTTAAAGGGTCTTAAGCTAGTTTTAGAGCTACTTTACATACGTTACTGTTCAAGCTTGTACCCAAGGACTTTTGATGTCACTTTTTATCAAGACTGGTCAAACGTTTGGATTTCTATTCGTGACATACATACATACATACATACATACATACATACATACAAACATACATACATACATACATACTGTCACGGATGAATGTGTGTATTAATGTATAATCTATTTTTACAATCTGCGCGAATGACCGGAAGTGTGTTTGATTGTTAGACAGAGACCAGCGTGTGTGATATGCAGTAAAGCTGATTAAAGTTTATGTGTTTGATCTAGTGGTTTCATTGTTTTATTTCATTAACTAGAACTGAACCAGGGACACCTAGACGTATCGAGACCTAAGGTAGATTCTATCGAGTTATAAGTAGATAGAGTTATACATGGGCGTAGCCAGGATTTTTTTCGGGGGGGGGGGGGGTTGGGGGGATTTTCTTCTTCCCCCCCCCCCACGCGGTCCCCCCTCCCCCCACGAAAAAAAAATATATATGTATGTTTGTGTATGTGTGTGTATAATCTTTATTACATTCTGACCCTTCATTCTTTAAGAAGACGTTTATAGGTTCATCCTGGAGTTAGTGGGAAAATTGTAGACTCCCCGCCATTGCCAGCGTAGCCCCGCTGCCAAGCACTATTTCTGATATTGAAAGCCGACAAAATGCATATTCTGAGGTTTCTACAGTGCATTTTCCTTCTATTAAAAAGTTTTATTTCAAAAACCTAATGTAATATTCTTACTGACTTAGACCCTCCCGCGCCGTTCGGCGCATTAGCCGTCAAGCTGTTTCCACAAAAATCTGTCACTGGTAATGTCTGAAGCCTCTTCCCACCTGCTCTGAGGACCTCCATGAATGTGTGGCGCCAAGTTGTACTAGGATGTCATCGCAACCCTTAGTATGCGTAATTCTATTAGTCGGAGAACATGTCCCGCAAACTTCATGCGACGCTCTGTCACAACCTTACCAAGGGGTCGACTCCCAGTTCGGCATAGCATTTTCTTGATTTACCGATCTCTATAACTGACTGCTAAAATCTGTCTAGCCATTTTTGTTGAGCCACATTTAGTATTTTTCACTTTCGGCAGATGACTATTCACTGCATTTTATTAATTGAGCCCCGCCACTGGTAGAAATGTGTAACCTCTCTTGAATACGCTCTTGGAATTAGTTTGCTTTAGATTTTACATCGAAAAGGGAAGTTTTATCGTCAAAATCATCTGTTGGGGGTTTTAAACTAAAAAATCTCCGGAGTTATTTTTTTTTAAATTCAAAACCCCATTTAGCTACGGTCATAGAATTTAGTAACTGTAGTTTGCTTTAGAATAATATTAAAGATAGATTTTTTCCACCTCAAAACGCTCTGTAGGGGGATTTTAAACTCAAAATCATCTGGAGGGGTTTTAAACTTTAAAAAAAGCCATCTGTAGGAGAGGGATTTAAACTCAAAACCCCTAATTGTCTTGGCTACGCTTAAATAATTTTAGTGTGTAATTTGCTTTTTTTATATTGAAGAGGTATTTTTTAGCATCAACTTAAAACCCTTTTGGCTACGCTCATAGATTTCTGAGTGTGTAATTTTCTTTTTTTATATTGAAGATTTTTTTAGCTTCAAACTCCACTGTAGGGGAGTTTAAATTCAAAACCCCTTTGAATACACTCATAACATGTTGAGTGTATAATTTGCTTTGTTTTTAATATTAAAGAGGTATTTTTTACCTTCAAACCCCGCTGAAGGGGGGTTTAAATTCAAAACTGAGTCAAAACCCATTTAGCTACGCTCATAACATTTTGAGTGCGTAATTCGCGTTTTTTTATACCGGGTATTGAAAAGGTATTTTTTAGCTTCAAATCCTGCTGAAGAGGGAGTGGGGGTTTACTCAAAATCCCTTTGGCTACGCACATAGAATTTTGAGTGAGTAATTTTCTTTTTTATATTGAAGAGGGGGTTTATCGTAAATTTAGGAGGGGGTTTAAAATCAAAATCTTCCTTAACTGTGCTTGTAAAATTTGGGGTGGGGGAAACGTTTGCATTTTTTTTTTATTTTATAAAAGAGGGGAATTTAACTTCGAAAACCCCTGGTAGGGGGGTTTTAAAGTTAAACCCCACTGGTAGGGGGTTTTAAAATCAAAAACCCCTGGTAGGGGGTTTTGAACTCAAAACCTCCTTTGCTGTGCTGGGGCAAGTGATAGTTTAGTATTAAAATCTCACCTAAAATTAAAAAAATAAGTCACTTAATTCAGTTCCCTCCCCCCGCAGGGGGGGGGATTTTATTTCGGGGGGGGGGGGGGGTTTGAACCCCAATAACCCACCCTGGCTACGCCCATGGAGTTATACAATAGGAAAGCTGTGACACATACATACATACATACATACATACATACATACATACATACATACATACATACATACATACATACGTACGTACGTATGTACGTACGTACATACATACATACATACATACATACATACATACATACATACATACATACATACATACATACATACATACATACATACATACATACACACATACACACATGCGCCTTACTTAGTGCTTTATATTATAGATATCTTTTTTTTTTCACTTTTCACTTTCCAAATCTATCTTTTTTTTTTTCCAGCTTTTATAAATGAAGACTTACGTCCTTTCAGCATTTTTCTCATCAAATTCTTTTTGTTTACTTCTGGTCATTCGACAAACTAAAGGCGTTTCCCTGAATTGTTGAAAGAAGTAAAAAAAATATGTATCAACACAGTTATGTGTGCACTATCTTAGAATGAATATAAACATGTTTTGTCCTTTGGAGAATAGGGTGAAATAACTTAGCGCCTTAGATCTAAATCCATGACTAGTGGGTGTCTTCAACGGAAAGAGCTGTAAAATATATTTCTTCAAAGCACATGAAGTATACTTTTTTTGCGAAAATTGCATAAAAAATGACTCGAGTAACGATTTTCATGACTAAGAGGTGAAATAAGAGTCACGTAAAATGCTATGACAAATTAGTCAAATGATACATATGAGATCGATAGACTGGACAGACACCAACTTAATTTTGTTTAATGACTTGTGCAATGATATCACTTGATATTAGTTAGCAACTTGTCTAGTTGGTAGTCGTTTACAGTTTAACACTTTTGTTCTTACAAAGATGTTTCCAAATAGCAAAGAATAGAGAAGATCGTTTAACCTAGTCCGACAAAGCCAGGAATAAAGATACAAATACAAGAAAATCAATGTCCCGCTCAGATTAAATAGAGTTAATCCTCACTAAAGTGTTATTATCTTATTGTACTTTGAAGCTTTTTAATTAATTTATTTATTGTCAGTTTTACTTAAAATATTTAAATTCAATCTATAAAAAAATAATATTTCTATTTATTTATCAATTAATACATAAATCCAAATTAGGTAAGAAAATTAAAAGACTGCATACCAACTAACAACCCGCCTATTGTCCACATAATGCTAGCTAATGACTCCAGAGTTGCTTTATTTTTTTTTAAATGTATCCCCAACTATTTTGACGGTTTCCTCTCTAGCGTTCAACTGGGTTTTAATTCAAGCACGTAATCCTAAAAGCTTTGAACTATTACCGAAATGATTAAAACTGAAAAGATTCACAGCGGAATGAACAAACAAATAAAGTACAAATATTTAAATCTATTGTCTAAAAACCAGGGGCAGACTGGCTACATGGGCATTCGGGCAAATGCCCAGTGGGCCGGTACCCAATCGGAATGGTAGGGCCACCGAAAGGGCCGTATGAATGCCAGAATATTTTTTTTTAATTTATAATATTGTTACGAATCTCACTATCCAGGCTCTCTGCAAACTGCACCATACACCACCAACTTAAAGAACTTGACAACTCAGGGATCCAAAGTAACGTAACACTTTAATAGTTGAATAAATAACAGCCAATACTGTACAATTGGCAACACGTACACTGTACAAATATCTCTCCGATAACACCGTTCCGTAGTATCAACTCTTGCACTGGCCTCTCCGTCTCGTTCCGGGCTTGCACTGGGTTCAACAGTTCAGGACTGACTTCACACACTAGGCTCGTTGTGTCGGACTCGATCGCAGACCAAGATCAAGACGCCAGCCGTCTCAACTGTACTTGACAGTACTCCGCACTGAACCGTCGTAATGCTCCGTACAGAACCACACCGCTGAACTGTGCTGTAGTCGACCGGACTGTAGTGAACCGGGCTCTGAACCCCTGCCGTGAACCGTCTTGACTGCGACACCTCCGCTCTTATATAGGGTCCCTACTGGCCTTCTCGAACCGGACAGAACGCCGCTCGACGTTTCTAGGTGGTCAGATGACTACAACTCTCGTGACGCTCCTGAGCTCTGTTCACGACGTCGATCCTTCCCGAACCGCCGTGTTGACACTCGTCTCGGCTGACAGTCGTAACTCGTCACGGTTGACCGCTCGTCTAGCGCTGGCCTGGGGCGATTTGCGTCGGCTGACTACACACACACCACTACCCCCATTTGTGCCTCCACCAGGTTTATAACAATATTCTCTTTAAGAGTAAAAAAAATTGAGCATTGTGTGATTTAAAAGAAACATCCTATATACTTTTAAGACTAATACTAATCTTAAGAATTACATATGCGTACATAGTGCTTCTGGTAGACGCCAATTCCATATACACACTAAACTTATCTAAACGTTAAACAAGAAACTGAAGCCTTTATTTCTAAATCCTAATAGAGATTGACGTTAGTGTAAATATATATTTGGATGGATCTATAAAGGGAACAAAAACAATCATTCAAGTCCTATAGATGACATGTCCAGTCTCATGCGAGTTCTTATTGTTTTGTTGGAGTTGTCGCATGTTGGAGGATCTTCAGATACCTTGAATGTGAATGTCAAGTACAGGTATATGTTAATGTATAAGGTAGTTGGAATTTGTTTACATTAAGAGATTCCCCATTTTAAGTGTTATACTTTATTCATTTAGTAATTGCATATGTTTCGTAGTTTCAAAATAATCTAATAAATTATTCATATAGCTAAGTACTTTCGATACATTATTAAACTTTTGAGGATATGTATAAATGGATGACCATCATATGGAATACAATTTGTGGGCCAGATCATATAGAAATGCCCGAGCCGATTTTGACACCCAGTCCGCCCCTGCTAGAAACTAGAGATATATTTATAAAATCTAGATCTAGATGAAACCAGTGTAGCATAATGAAACATGAATTACCGTCATAGCTTTGTACATCATTTAATAGTTTTATTACTAATAGCATTATAATTATTACATCTCTTATTACATCTCTACTATATATTTATAAGTTACCACTAAGTGACATACTACTAATTGATCACGAGAACTCTAAAAATATCGTTCGTATCCGCATCAAATTTCCTACACAGGTTCCTTTGACTTCCTGCATACTCTTCAAGAACTTTTTTTTTACAGAATCACAACCATGTGACTGCATTCTCGAAAAAACAGCAAACTTTCTTTCAAACCTTTGTATTTTATTTTTGGCATTTCTCAAAAAGACAAAAAAAAAATCACACAAATTTCGAATTAAATTTTTTTTTTATTGTTTCCCGAAGTCTACTTATATTAAAGCAGGGGTGTGTAAGATGTGGGATTGTGGTGTGTGTGTGTTTGTTTATTTTATTAGCTGAGTTGTGAACTGTTTTAGCAAGGGTTTTCAACAGGGTTAATAAGGTTTCCTGTGGTCAGTCTAGTCAGTTAGAGAGCAGACCTGGTCTGAGTAGGGTGTTGGTGATTTTTTTCGGTTATTATGTTTAGAGTAAGGAGATATTATTCTTTCTAGGTATATGTACTGAATATCTGGGGTAATGCTATGTTGTGTCATGATACCATTAAGTAATACACAATTAAATCTAGTCTAAGCGCCTTTGAATATTTAATTAGGGCAAATTAATACTTTTTAGTATTGTTAATTATGTATTCTATATTATATATTGTTATAACCTCGCGAAGGTGCGCACTATTAGTGACTAGACAAGGAAAGATGTTGACATTAGAAGAGAGAGAACGATTTCCGACCAAGTCTAGAGCCGAAATGAAATCAAGGTAGATGTCCTATGTGTTTGTCATGTCTCCATGTAAATAAACACCTATACCTCGTTGAGTTGCCTCCCTTCAGTTATTACAATATAAAACCCATTGTATGCTGTAAATAAGTATTAAGTTCTACTCCTTTGTTGAGTGTAATCTATAATAACCAATAATAACCAATAAGTAATATCGGAAAATTGACCACTGCGGTATCTCCTTCATGCTGAATATGAATAAAGAATCATACCCTTAGCCGTGGGTGTTAAACCCAAACCCACCTGCGCTTGTTATACTTTAAAATGACCAGCACCCTGTCAGTGTCGCTCTATACATTGGGTGTCATATCTATAAAACTTCTACGCTTTTAATGATCTACAGTTGGGTAATTAAAGGACACTTCTGAAAGAACTACCCTAAGTTCTTTACATATTCCTTACGTCATATCAAAAGATATGTCTCCATAGAGATAGGGAGAGGAGAGAGCAAGGAATGATCCTTTCTAACACTGTCAAAACAACTAAATCTTAATAGCTGTAGAAAGGTCAATCTAGATCTATTATCATTTCGCTACATTCCAATAAGGCCGAATAAAAGATAGCATTTAATAAAACCAAATCGATACTTGTTTTTGTGGAAAGGGGAACAAGTACGTGAACTAAATACTAACTTTTGGTTGTTGCGGTATGAGGGAGAAAACGGAAAAGCAAATGTGTTACTAAAATTAACGTCCACAAAATATCAAGTCAAAAGTCTAAGCGGAGAAATAACGTTGCGAGGGTAAAAAAAAATGGGGGGCTCTAGAGATCGAAAGAGAGAGAGAAAGAGAGAGAGAAAGAGAGAAAGAGCGAGAAAGAGAGAGAGACAGAGAAAGAGAGAGAGAGAAAGAGAGAGAGAAAGAGAGAGAGAAAGAGAAAGAGAGAGAAAGAGAAAGAGAGAGAGAAAGAGAAAGAGAGAGAGAAAGAGAGAGAGAAAGAGAGAGCGGACCATGAAATTTCATTATAACATATACACTAATTCCCAGGCTGCAAAGTATATTAGGTTGATCGTAAAAATATGGCCCGTTTATTAAAATAAAAAAAAAAGATGAAAAATAAAGACTATATAAAGCCTACTAACAAATCAACGGGCGTAGTCGGTGCGTACTGCTAGTAATCATATATTATTATATATATTTATATACTTACATTTTATATTCATTCCCTTTAATCCATTTCGTTTTCGTGCTCTTTGTATTTGAAGGAAGATAACTTTTGAAATGAAAACAAAAATGTCAATTCTTTGAGTTTAATAAAGTCAATGCTATTCCAACTCAGCTTATACTTCTGTTGACTTTGTTTTTTAACCCTAAATATAGAATTTTTTCGTGGGGACTTAAATGGATAGTAATGTGGGTGGCGGCACGTAATCACGTGACCCTAGGTGGAGATGCGGAACCAAATAACTATACTCGTACGAACGTTCTTTTTTTTTTTTAGAGAGCGGGATGGCGAAGTTTGTATTAATTTTGTACCTGAGCGCTGCTAAGCTATCCTCGTTAAGGCTACCTATGTTTCGCCCCATTGTTTTCCCTTCTTTTTCCAATAACCTAGGTATCTTAGTTTTACTATTATTAGATGTTACCTGTCATGTTTATTCATAATTGTTTTAGCACTAAAAGCTTCAAACTTCATTTATAGTATTAAATAATAAAAACATTTAATTTTAGAAATATATTTACAAAATGAAGAAAATTATTTTGTAAAGAAAAAAACAACAAAGAAAAATAATTGTTTTAGTAAATGTTTTTGTGTTGCAGTTGTGATGATCCGTCCGCTGAGCATTAACAATCGACTTTATCAAATTACGCAGAAATTATTTATTTTATTTTAGCCACATTAAGAGCCGTGAAAAGGTCTCCAGACTAGCTTCCTCAGATCTCCCCTTCTTTTAGAATACTGTAGCTAAACAAGTTTAACAGATAATTTACGAAAAAGTAAAAGGGAAAATTTTGAGTTGCAGCTAAATTACTATGACATTATAACATTTTAACATTTTTTATTACTAATAGTTGTTTTTTTCTGTAGCCTATATTATCACCTACCTTCTCTTTGTACTCTCTTTAATACCTTTAGTCTCTTTGTTTTGTGTATTTTGACGTGAAGAATTTGGTTTTCTGTAATGGAAACAATAATGCAATTTAATCACTTTGCATACACAATGCTTCTACTATTAAATGTATAAAGCTTTATTTGTTGCAGAGTTTATTCTTTAAACAAAAACTTACTTAGTGACTTCAGCTTCAGGAACAATGACATTTCTAAAATAACAAAAATAATTATATTATAGAAAATAATTAAACTTATAATCACAATTAGAATAAGAATTGAAAAAAAGCTTCCGAAAAAAAAACAAATAAGAATTAATTTGTCCTGCAAGGGACCTTTTTTCTGTGAGTTGAACACCACATGAAAAAAAATAACGCCATTTTTAATTTTAGTAGAATTTATACACACAAATTTAAAAACAAAATTCAGTATTTTAAAGAAAAAATTACAAAGAAGTGTGTTATTTTGTCCAGATTTTATAAAGTAATTTGCCTTTTTTTTTAATGCGTGATTCTATTAATAAATGTAAGAAAAAATAAATTAAAAATAATAACAATAAATTTACAGATTTGTATATGCTTTTAAGATTTGATATTACCTTTCCGTCCATTTTTCAGGTATATCTAATAAACACGCAGAACTAGATAGAAATAAACCACAAATTAGTATTAGAGCATCATAAATTAATTACATCATATTATTGTCAAAATCTGCGTCATTTGTATCTACAAATCATGGAAAGACTATGGAACATCTCATACAAATGAGATAAAAGCCTGGACATAGAAATGTTTGGAATATTTTCGCTCACACAGCAGTTTCCCTCTCTCCATGTAGTTGATGTCTCAAACGGAAAGGCTGCCACCCATACAATTAAGGATCATCAGAGTCGCAGTTCTGCAAAAGTGTAGTTTCGTGTTTCAGGCTACCTTAGAATCTCCAGCTCCTGATTTTTCCTCAAGTAGAGTCCCGAAAAATGTCCCATGTTTAGGTATAGCCGTAAGATAGCACAGAATTGGATGAAAAGTTTTTCTTCATAATATATTTCGACTAAGCTAAGAATTTATGCCAAATATATTCAGTATAAAGTCAAAGTATAACAGAAATTATTTCTGTCGTTAAGTTACATGTTAGCACAAAAGATTTGTTTCATGAATGTTTCGAAAACTTCTAATTATTTTCTTTTTATAAAAATGCCTTTTTGTATGTGCACACATTATTAATAAAATAATGGCATAGTAACATCCATATTTATAATTATTTGCTAATGAACATTTAAACTATTTTTTTCAGGAGTGGAGTAAAACATTTTCAGCAAACATCAGCTCCTTAACCTAGATAAGCCGCCGCTTTCTTTAAAGGTCAAGCCAGTATAAAAATTTTCGTTCTAATTTATTGTGAACATACTTTTCATCTGCCAGCGATATTAAAGGCTCTGGCAATGACAACAATAAAAAAAAAAGATGAATTATGTTTAATTTTAAACGCATTGTCGTTTCTTGAAAGCGAAAGGCCTAGATGCATAGTAATTAAAGTGCATGGAATCCTGTTTGGTAAGCTGACATGAATTTGTCGATTAGATGGGTAACGAATTCATCAAAAAAGCCTTGGTCCGATGAAAAAACATAAATTGAGGTCGCTTCTGTTCTCTGCTATATTCCTGTTGTTGTCACAAAGATAAAGAGCATATTTCTTTACATCAACTAAAATTCAAGTATAAATAGAACTTTGAATAAATACGCTTTGACATTCTTTTTAGAAATACTCTAAACATAAATTTTTCAGTCAATGGTGAGCTATGAACTGCATCTTTAATTGTTATAATCTGAACGTTATTGTTTATATTTTTGCAACTCACTCTGTATGTATAAAGTATGTACACAAAATATCTCCCACACCTAAATCTCCACACACAATATCAGATCAAATTGAAATTTTGAGCACATATATATGTCGAAACAAGTATTTAAAATATTTTAAGTCAACAATTTTTAGACATAGAAATTCCAAATTACCTGTTGTCTGGAGATAAACTGTTGGCTTGTGGAGGCGAAGATTGTGGTCTGTCGATTTTTAAAAAAGCATATATATAAATATGTATGTATACAGCACGATGACCAGCTTTACACGGAAACCAAGAGAAGTAATTAAAAACATTTTACGCTCATTTGATAGTGAAGAATTTCCCAAATTCTCTAAAAGCTGGGGATTTAAGCACATTTCGGTTTACCGGTGATATCCACGATGTAATGGTATGGTAGAAAGGGCCATACATACAGTAAAACAGCTTTTAATAAAGCTAGAACGTCGTGTCAAGACCCATATATGGCCCTCTTACACTCTCGAAATGCTTCATTCCCCGACGGACCTTCCCCTGCTCTGCTGCTCATGGGCCGCCGTCTGAGGACAAATCTTCAAAAAACTGAGGTCTATCTCAGACCTTAAATCCCAGACAAAAAGGAAATTGCTTGGAAAACAAGAAAAGTCATAAAAAATGATATAAATATAAAACAACGAGACGCGCCGAGCGACCACACATTCAGAAAGCAAAGAGTGGATGCAAAAGAAACCTGCAGTGGTCATCTTAGAATTGGAGATCCCCAAGTTCCTACTGGGTAAAAACACCGAATGGGGTAACATACCGACGTAATAGGAGAATGTTAAATGACACATGTTCAAGATCAAAGGCTAAGCCTGAATATTTTTTTAATGGAAATCCCAGAGACAGTCATTATTATGCAACCTGGACAGTCAGAGAAAGTGAGCGCTACATTAAACATGCAACAGGAAAAGACTACTACTATCAATCCGCCGACATTGGTAACTTGATATGACAGGTAAGTTCGTCCTGCAGTACGTTACCCTGATGCAAATATTTAGATAAATGTATATTATTATGCAATGTTGATAAAATTAATGTCTCAATTTGTATACCTAAACTCTTGGCTTTTATTACGTATTATATTGTTAGTATTGATAATATTATTACTAACATTCTGTTGTGTGTAACGTATATTCAGTTTACTAATTTATGTTTATAGTGAGACAGAGAAATATTTGTATTGTCGATTAATGTCTGAATGTTTTTAAGAAGGGAGATGTGACAGTGAGTGTGTTTGTTTCGAGTGACTAGTATTGTATTGTTTGGGACAGTAGTTGGACTAGTTGACCTTTATGGCTGAGTAAACAGCTAAAAAAGTGTGTAAGCCATCACTATGTGGAAATGGGTCAGTAAACAGGATGCTGGAGTGGACAGCATGTACTAAAGGATAAAAAATGTCAAACTAATAAAGTGATGTGTTTATTGTTTGTATATTCTTCTTAGTTGGTTTAAGATATCTATTACACTAGCAATGGAACTAAGATGCTACAGTAAGATCCTAGTTGTCACGTACAAAGATCGCATTGCGAATTAAGAGATTAGAAACAGTATCAATAAAGCAATTGGCACCAAGTTGGCCTTCAAACCATTGTCCAAAAACTCAAATTTTATGGCCACATTACAAGATCCTCAGGGCCAGGACTCACAAAGACCTTCCTTCAGAGTACAGTACCAGGATGAAGAAGAAGAGAAAGAGAGAACGATGGGAAGACATTATCAAAGAATAGACGGGCCTGTCTTTCAATGAATTTATATACAAGGCAAAGGACTGAGAGGAATGAAAAATGACGGTTGTATGGTATCTCAACGGTTAAACTGACTAAAGAATTTTTGAAGTTGAGGTGAAAATGTTTCTTAGTTAAAATAATTTTAAAACAAGTTTACAAAGACAGTTTGTGTGGATACACAAAACTCAAAATCGGCCCCCAAAGTAATCGACCTATAGTCTTCACCAGGATTCGAACACGGGACTTCTAGTTCATAGCGCTTTACCCCTCAGCCACAGCATCTCCATCCATTCATTTAGCGTGCACTTATATTTTTAAAAATAATAATTATTAACCCTATCCATACATTCAAAATTAATAACATGTTACATTGTAATAAAGAGAAACTAAAAAAAAAAAAGATTTATTCTTCTAACAAAATAAGATAGATTGGCAACGCGAAAAAAAAATTCTTGAACTTCTTTAAGCTTCAATTGTGTACAGATAGATTACAAGACTTTCACCTCGCAAATAAAAATTAATATAAATTAATATCTCTCTTGTCATTTGTCATACAAACTAGACATTGATCTAGCTAGATCTAGATCTAATTTTATATCTAAATCTAGATTCAAGATCTAAGTCTAAGCCTAGATCTAGAAATAGATCTAGAGTTAGATCTAAGTCTATATCTAAATCTAGACATAGAATCTTGATATAGAATCTCCTATATTTAGACTAGAACTCGTATTACAAATATAGATCTATGTAGATCTGGCCTCTATTTATTGTAATTTAGATTGTTGTCCAGTGTATAGCCTAATGAGGATGTGTGAAACTGCGCGGTATAAATGTATTTTTTTAAACTTACAATTGAATCAAAGTTCGAATTAAAATTCTTTTTAAAAACAACATTTGAATCAGTATTCTTTTCCATGAGTTAGTTAAAAAATGGTAAGTCTATTTTATAATGATCCAATGATACTTTTTCAATCTTGACCTAAGTTGCTCTTTTTTGTACCAGTGCGCGAATCTATGAATGAAGCTTGATTTATTAATAAAGAAGCTTGCGAACTTTTTAATAAGACTTACTTCCCCTGAAGTTTTTCAACGAATAGTAGTGTAATTTTTTGAAAAATCTGTTTGCATTTATAATTTTTAAAATTAGATGGTTCACTTTCAGAAAAGAAAAAAGTACTTCAAATGATCTAAAATATCATGATGTCCGATTTTCATTTTTTCTTCTTGTTTCTGAGATCTTAACGAGACGAACGGACAGACGGACGGACGGACGGACAGACGGAATAGACTAGCCACACAAAACTAATAGCGTCTTTTCTTCTATCGGGGGCCGCTAAAAAGTTTAAAATTTCCAGAAAAATCGTTTATTTTGTGTGTGCACCCCATCTTCGTGGAACGCCCACTATTGAGGGTGGCGCCCGGGGCATCGCGCCCTCTTGCTCCACCTCACCACGCCTCTGACTATATTATAAATTTAGTTAGATCTAGATATAAACAAGATTAGATTTAGACATGTAGACAATTTGGGCAAGATCTATAAGCTAAAAATGGAAAACAGTAAATAATATAAAGATAGAAATATAGATCTAGTAGGGTACTTTGATAACATTGGCAGAAATGTCCCTTGGGTACTTACGTAGACCGTACTGTATGTATTGTAGCCCTAAAACAAACTTAAGACCCTCAAAAAAATAAAAGTTGACCGACTCTATTAAAGCTATAGTATTTTATGGATCTATGCAATGTTTATAATGTTGACATGAGAAAAGATCGAAAGGATTTAGATCTAGATCTACTTTTAAGAAGTACAATTTGCACATATAGTTTTTTTTTTATTTGACACATGAAAATTAAAAATATAGTCTATTGATTTCATTATTTAATAAAATTAACCTTCAACTTTGTGTTTCAAAAGCATTTTTACATAAATTCGTTCCATAAATCTGCGAATTCAAAACGTCCTGACCTACTTAACTTATAATACCATTCATTTAAGAAATCGAGAAAACCCGTTTTAATTGTCCATTTATATACTATTCATCTATCACTCCTTTCGTTTTTAATACATATGAATGTATCGGCTCCTGGTAAACCCATTTTCGCAAAACTAATTTTATTTTCGTAGCGAAATAGAAAAACTTGAAAGGATCATTAGCTAAGTTTAACTTACATCTAAATCCTAAATTAGTAAACACAAACTAAGACCTGCAGGCCGCGGGTAATGTCAGGCTAGTATTTTAATAAAATAAAACAAAAATGACCTATTGATGTAGAGCTTGATGTACGAATTACAGAGCTACCAAGATTATCCTTATATGTCACATTGCAGAGAGTTATGGCATTTTTATGTTGGTAAAATTGGACTATAGAAAGTATCCTAAAAATGAATTCGTTTTTAATTTCCCATAACTTTGTAACCATAAGTTTCTGGAAATACGGTCCAGTTATACTTTATTATATGCTCTTTAAATTCATTGATTAAAGTTGCATGCTAACTAAACCTTTGGTGGAATAAAAGTATGTAAAGAATTAGAGCATTAGGTTTTGTATAAAAAAAAAGGAAATAGATTGTTAAAAATCACCTATTATAACGTGAGTTTTGTGATTGAATTGGAAAGTGCGCTTTGAATCAAGAGCACTCATTTTTTTTCAATTAAATTGTATATATATAGCTTTCAAACGTAAGCATGCTCAGTGGGCTTTACTTCAATATCTTAAGCGAAATTATTGTCAAATCCCTAGTCCAGAGACTTACAAGAGTACGTGACAGGTTTTCAATTTTTCTTTCTAATAAAAAAATAATATTGAATGATGTTTTTGAAATCTTATTAATTTAAACCATCAAAACAAGACCAAGACCATGGCTTGAATATTCCTAGTCCATGGGCGCATTCGACTAGGGCCGCTTCTGAGTTTATGTTATCACAAACTCTCTTTTTAATCATTTTTTTATTCAAAACAACATATGCCTATTTAGGGTTTCTCTTCTCCTGCACAAATACATATTTATCATATAAAATAGAAGATACTGAACTGCAATAATAATCTATATAATAACGTACATGAATATAAAACTTACCTTTGGCCAGATAATTTTTGTGCTGATTTTTTATTTTTTCCTGAAAAAACAACAGTCTGTAGCATTACTACACTAATAATAATGAGACACTGAAAAAAATGTATGGTTATAAAAAGCTTGACTATAACAGTCAGCTAAAATAAACTTACAATAATATACATACAAAGTGACCACTAAAAATATCATTACAAAGAAAGATATGATATTTATAATCATAATAAATTATTCCTTTTGAGTGCAATATGTCTTAGCCAGTTACTGTAAAAGGATGTGTCATTTCAAGGTAGCCAATCGGAAGGCTAAATTTCACCAAAGCTTCTATTCCAATGACGTCCTTTTATATTTACTAATTAAATTAATAGGCTAATGATAAAAAGTGACATTTAAAGTGTTCTGATTAGTTGTTTCTTTCTTTATCAGGGGTTTTATAGTGATTAGATTCCGGCTCTACAAAATTATTTTAAATTATTTAATTTTATAGGGGATCATGGATTGCAGAACATCTACAAATTATGTAAGATGCAAGTTTTAAAAATACGATCAAAGCTGCACACCTTCAGCAATTAACTAGTTTCTTTACTGAGTAATTACGATTCCGAAGCCACCCCTCTGAACCTAAACAATGCTTATGTTAATGTCGGTTTGGACCACGTGTGGCATGACTTTCACCAATGGGAAGAGAAAACACTCCACGGAAAATTCCCGGCTTTATTAGATGGAGACAACATCGACAAAGCTGCTTCCTTAACATGGCTCAAAGCTGTAGGCTACATTTCTACCATGAAACAGAAGGATTTGTAATAGCTATACAGGACAGAGTAATTAGGATAGAAAAAAATCGAGAAAAGCATCCTAAAACTCAATATTGTTGGCAAATGCCGAAAATGTGGAAATGTGGGTGAGTCTTGAACACATAATGGTAGGATGTTCAGCCTTGACAGAATCTGTCTACCTTGGTCACTATAACTAAGTTGCAACCTAAGTATCTTGCGTTTTTAGTCTGTGTATGAATAAGATAAGTGGAATTACGTTTATTTTAGTTTTTTTGTTACTCTTAACAACTGACATTTTTCTGGGTAGAAAGACATACTCCAATTTGATTCCCATTTCTGTAATTCTTCTAATTCTATTTGTAAAATTTCTGTATCTTGTGTTGTTTTATTGTTCTATATATTATGCAATCGTCTGCGAATAATCTTACTTTTGTTCCTGAACTAATGCAATTTGCTAAATCATTTATGTAAATTAAAAATATTAGTGGACCAAAGACTTTTCCTTGAGTTACACCTGAGTTTACTGTTATTGGTGTTGATTTAGAGCCATTTATTATTAGTTTGTTCTCTCATTATCAGAAAATCTTTTATCCACTGATGCAATGGACCATCAATGCCAAAATATTTTAATTTTTTAAGCAAACTATGGTGATGAACTTTGTCAAAGGTTTTGGAAAAATCTAATAAGATAGCTTCTATTTGCTCACTATTATCTAAACCTTTTGAAAAATCATTAATTAGTCCTATTAGTTGTGTTTCATATGATCATTTTTTTTCTAAAGCCATGTTGGTATGGAGAAAGGACATTATGTTTGTCGGAGTGGTTAATGATATTTCTACATATTATGGGTTATAGGAGTTTATTTGTGATGCTGGTTAGTGATGCTGGTCTGTAGTTTCCTGGGTCAGATTTTTTTCCTTTTTTAAAGAGGAAGGTGACATTAGTTTATTTCCAGTCCCTTGGTATTCTGTCCTGGTTAAAAGATACCTGAAAAGGTATTTGAACACTGGTGCTAGCTCATTGCTTAGTTCGTTGAGTAATCTAGCTAGAATACCATCTGTACCATCTATAGGGATACTCCTTCTCAGGGCTTTTTCTTGACAGTACGCACCGGTACGGCGTACCTGCACCTTTTTTAAATGTTGGGAAAAATATTACTTTTCTTGTATTTTAATGTATATTATTAATTTATTAGTAGTTAAAAGTAAGACAATTAATCACTCAGTACCAGCATCTAATCACTTCTTCTTCTTCTTTGTTCTCATTGTTATGTTAAAGCGTTCATATGACTAGACCAATACATGAGATTAACTGCGCAATGGTTTCCAAATCATGGAGCTCTCCATATAGTTTTCTTTCTATTGGGTTATTTTCTAATCTCTGAGTACCGGCACCTATTTTCTTTTACAAAAAAGAAGCACTGCTCCTTCTTATTACAAATATTCGCCACAAGAGGTTCTCGAGTTTACTAATTACTTATTATATTGGATAGACTCATTTGACTGACAAAACTGTAGATTTTAAACGCTCTGATCTGCTGTTAATTGATACAAAAGAAAAAAAAGCTACCATTATTGACATCGCCGTACCACTGGAAAAACAAAGAAAATATGGGAACCTAGACTTGGAGATAATAGCGTTTTTGGAAGTTATCTAAAATAACAATATAACCCATTGGTATATCAACCGTGGGTAGAAGGACAACTGACCTCACAAATACCTTCAAGGCCCTAAGAATACTCTCGTTGCCTGTCAGAGGGAGGTACTGATACTGAACTTCCACATCAGCAGAAAATTTCCCAGTGGATATTGTTAAATATATAGGGACTACAAATTAATTTTGTTTCTCTTTAACGAAACTCGACCCTGGCAGTGCTATAGAATGAATATTCGGTCGTGTCTAACATAATAATAATATGCCTATTATAATGCATTTTAAAGAATTTTAAAATAATTTAAATACTATTTTATAGAACAAATACATAGCTAGTTTAGAGACTGAAATATTTGTATAAATTATTACTTTTGCGCCAGCAGCAGATCAAAGACAATATCAGCACAATAAAGACAATAGCGCCGAACACAGCACCAAGTATAATTCCCGGTCTCTCTTGACCTGTAATGTCTATAGAATAAATATATAGGTGGTTATCTTGAATGAACCATGGCTATTTATTTTCATTTAATTAAATAATACTTCATATTGGATCATTGTTATCACTTTTAGCCTCTTTTCTCAATCAATAAACATTTCAAGATTAACAAGATATTTGAAATCGTGCAGTTTAATTGTCAAGTCTAATGTTATTACTTTATTTATATTGAATTTATGTTATTCTCTTTACAGAATATTACATTACTCGTCTATGTACAGGTGTACACATGATACAATTTTGTGTACACTTGTAATAAAAAAAACAACCCACACATGGATTTATGTATTTTTGAAAAATATATTTACATATAAAAGAAATAATGAATGTGTGTTACTCCTGACGTACCTTTCACTTGGAGTATGTTAACGTCAACAGGAAATGCCTGTGAATACTTATCATCTCCACAAACGATGTATCCAAACATATACGTGGATTTATCCCCCTTGATTGGTCGATGACTAACACAACTCTGGTTTGAAAAAGATTGAGTGTGGTTCACTGTAATGACAGCTAGACAGTGTGATAGTGTCGTAATACAACACAGAGTTAGTTCTTCGTCTTCTTTTATCTCTATGGAAGTGTTACTCTTTGATAACGTTTGTCCATTAAGTCTCATTAGAACCTTGGATGAATCTATAAAGAGAATGCGCTTCATAAACACCAGGATTAATATATATAAATATTTATATGTATCAATTTCTCTTTGCCTCTCTCTCTCTCTCTCTCTCTCTTGATTTTCTCGTACCCCTTTAATATTTTACGTAACTCAGAGTACCCTCACCCGAAAAATAATTATTTTATACACGAAAATAATTATCAAAAAATAATAAAAAATTAAACCATTTATATAAATGTTATAGTATAAAAAACATTTATTTGGATCAATGAGAAACATAAAATTGTTAGTCTGAGATGACTGATCACATCCTACTTTAGTTCACTGATTGTCCAATTCTCTGTTCCTATTTTTTCGACTTAAAATCTACTCATACTAAAATAAGCAAACCTTTATAAATATAAAGTTGGAAAAGGCAAGATGTATTTCAGAACAGCTCTTTCTGTTAGAACCGGATACATATTTCACAAATGCAGCGATTATTATTTTATTGGGTCGTATCACATTTATAGTGATCCATGGGCCCGTTACCTACATGCGGCCGAAGTTCGAACTAATCACGAGTAATGATTTTCATAGAAACGCCACTCCAGCTATAGGTCACTAATGAAGGCGCCATTGTTGAACGACCGACCTAGTAGACTTGCAGGAATGGGTTTCCCCGAGTATGCTATTCTGCCTCAACGTGGCACTCAGGTGAAAACGATCATTTGAGGGGTAATTAGGGTAAATGAATAGCAAAACAAAACTCCTGTGGAATTGTCCAAGGGAATGTGAGAGCTTTCCCATTGCACGGAGTGGAGTTGAAAAAGAGAGCCCACGTCCCTGTCGATAATCCATGCGCCGTTCCTTAAGGGACCGTTACACTAATAGCGAGTTCTGCAGGGTTAGCTTGGTACAACATAGGAAAATGGCGGAGGTTCCCGGTGTACTCGGCCTTCGGTCATGCATTCAAGTCAATGCGCCCGGATTGCCATATATATCAGAAAAAGCAATGCTTTACATAGGCATTGACTTGGATCTCTTCCAGACAGAACGGTTGTTCAGGCAGGCTTACAAGCCTAGAGCTCGAAGAGCCTTCGGCTCAGCTCTTTTGATAATCAAACGGAATGGGTTTCCAGTTATCTCTTTCAGCTACATCTGAATCGGATTTTAAAAAACACAAAAAAACGAAAATATGACTTAAGGTAACCCCACAAGTTCCATATCCACATATTCCATATCCACATATTCCATATCCACATATTCCATATCCACATATTCCATATCCACATATTCAATACTCGTTGTCCACCTTTTTTTTACCAAAATGATGTAGAAGAACATTCCTTATGTTTTTTTTTATTTAGAATCGGTCTGAAGACTATTCCAGCGACAAACCTTCTGGCATGGATGTTTAGGTAGTGTTAAAAGTCTTACCCATTAATTTTTTATTTAAAACTCGGAGAGAGAGAGAGAGAGAGAGAGAGAGAGAGAAAGAACATTTCATAATGCTTTTACTTGATAAATATTATTCTATTAATTAATATGCTCTAACTACATTGCAAAAAAACATCTAATTTTTAGCGGCCCCCGAAAGGAGAAAAGACGCTATTAGTTTTGTGCGAAATGTCTTTCCGTCTGACCGTCTGTCCGTCTGTCCGTCCGTCCCGTTTAGATCTCGTAAACTAGAAAAGATATTGAAAATCCGACATCACAATATTTTAGACCATTCAAAGTTCTGATGCATCGGCTACTTTTTTTTCTGAAAGCGAAAATTCTAATTTTTAAAATCAGTTATGCAAGCATTTTTTTAAAGAGAAAAAGCTAATTAGTATGCATTATAAGTTAGACCTAATTTAAAATGAATAGTAATCTTATAAACGTTATTTTAATAAACATTTCTTTCATTGCGGAAATGTGGGCGCCTCAGAGTTCACTCAGCTCTAATGGGTACCTGACATTAGTTGGGGAAAAGCATAGGCGGTTGGTCGTTGTGCTGGCTACATGACACCCTCGCTAATCGTAGGCCACAAAAACAGATGAACTTTACATCATCTGTCCTATAGACCACAAGGTCTAAAAGGGGAACTAGTTAGGCCAGGTTTACATCTAACTTAACATTCACTTTTACCTATCCTTTGATCTGCGGGACCGTTGGGGCATTACACAAGATCTGTTAACCTTCTTTCTCCATTCTTATCTCTCATTTGTCTTTGATATAATTTCTTTTGCATGTTCTTTCTGAAAATATTGAAGCCTGCCTGGATGGACCTTTTCGGGGGCCGATTTTGAGTTTGTGTTTCCACACAAACTGTCTTTTGTAACCTTGATTATTTTTGTTACGTCGCCTGAATGCGTCAGCCATTCTATAAAATGTCTAGAGCTGCTGTATGTAAAGTAGGGAATCTTTTTAGAACATACGTTTCTCAAGAGAGTATTTCTATTCGCCACTAATCTAAAATATTAAAGCATATTTTTTTTTCGATACCTCAATTCAATTTTATGGAACCAGCAGAAACTTGGATTCGAGAACCTCGACAGATGATCTCAAAAACGCCTCTAACAATTTTCCTGGAAATGTATCTGTTGATGTATATCGCTAAGAAAAGAATTACTAGCTAGATGGCCGCTTGGGGGAAACTCTAGTTCGATCGTTATACTTTTGCAAAGTACATAAATAAATCAATGTAAATTTGGCTTCATTAGACCCAAATCTTGATCCAACATCAGGTTTGAAAGGACTATCGCGTTCTTGAAAGGATAACTGCGTTCCGAATGTAATGTTTTGTTGATTTAAGAATATAATAAATTAATGTTCAGGAAAAGTTTGTGCATCGTAATCTAATAAAAAAACTGTTATTTATGTAAACTTTGCTTATATTTTTACGTACTTTCTATATACATATTACGTCTAGATTCTAGCTATAGAAGTAGATCTAGACCTAGACAAGATCTAGAATTCTACCTCCTATACGTGTAATATATGCACCATTAAATAATTTGCCCGATGGCCTAATTGGTAGAATATTCAGTCAAGAAACTGATAGGTGTCAACATCACGAGTTCAATTATGTTTGTAAATATTTTATTTTAAGTTGGATAATGGGGTTATTTTCTTTTTAAAATATGTATTTCTTTCTCATGCTTTTTTTGTTTAATTTATGATTGCCCATCTGGTTGCTGTTCAACAATTTTATGGTGTTACTAAATAGTTGATAGAAAAGAAGTTTCCTATTGTGAATGAAAGATGGAAGTGACAATGATATTTGATAACGTTAATACGACAGAAGATCTACTCATTTATAAAACACCTTGGCAGCCTATGCAATGATTAGGCAAAGTGCAAAACGAAGAATCATTTCCTACTTTGTCATGAATGTGTACACCAAAAAGACGATTATTTAAAATTAAGATAACTAGTTTATTTTAATTACATTCATTTTACTTTCAAATCATTTTTCCTTTTTCTTTAAATAGAAACAAAAATAAGTCCGTACCTAAAATTCTGGATAGCTGTACAGGAGTGCTATTGTAAAAAATCCCATTAAATTCGCCAGCGAGTCGCCAATGTGATTCACTGAGTTCTTTAGTAGCATTGACAGATAGTGTTGTTGTATATGAGTACAAGTCTCCATCTCTAGTGCACTTAAAATCTGATGATGTTTCACAGTGATTCAGATATACTGCTTTGTACTGAAATGATATGAAAGATCTATTAATTCACTTGATGTATTTATTAAGCATTTTAAAGAAATACGGATTTAGTTTTCTTTTATAATTCCTCTTTTCAGGTTGTACATTTATCGGCAAAAAAAAGATGAAAACATGTGGGAACAAATGAACAAAGCAAAAACAGATGTTCCTGGGCAAGGATCTCCCCCAAAACAGCACATACAATTGCCTTAGAAATTAGACCGTGGATGTATATCAGAGAAAATAATTACTGGATAATTGTCCACACTAGAAAAAAATCTTCTTTGACCATTATATAACTATGAAAAAAATGGTTTTAGGGCTAGAAAAACTTTATTATAAACAAATTACGTCTTTTGAATAAAGAAGGGCCTTTTTACTGAAAAATTGATTAAATTAATGTCCTGAAAATTTTGGGCCACCATCTTCTTAGTCTAGATCTGTAATTCTATTAATATGTCTCCTTCTGTCTCGGATGGATGCGCCCAGATGAGTCACGGGCTTTGGTTTTATCTTGAGACGGGGCAGAATCGGGACTGTTTGATCAAGCCAATTCTACAGCGGGAGGGTTTGCCACAGTTCGTGCATATGTATGCATCTATCCTAGGGCTGGCTTATGGGAAGCTATATTTTTCTTTCTCCTGGATGATGCAGCTTTTTTTTTTTTTTTTTTTGTTCTTTTTTTGCTCTCGGCGAAGTTCATAGCAGAACGTACAGTCTGTCTTGGGCTATCTCCTCCTACATACTTTGGTTGATTCCTGTGGCTTTCATGTCTCGCTTGCAGAAATCTCTGTAGGTTAGTCTTTGGGCTATCCTTGGATCTGAATCCATCCACAAGCTCATCGTATTGGATTTTTCTAGGGATTATTCTATATGGCATTTGGGTGACAGGTCCAAGACAGCGTTGTCTACTCTGTGTCAAAAGAGCATAGATGATGTGCATATGGGCTCGTTTCGAAATGTCCTGGTTGGAGACATGATCTCTCCAGGAGATGCACATTATAGGTCCAGGCAGCGTAAGTGGAAGCTATTTATTATATGCTCTTGATGCATGTAAGTTGCCCAGCTCTCACTGCCTTAAAGAAGTGTACTCAGAACACCGGACTTGTAGACTGGGGTTTTGGTTGCCGTAGTCAATTTGGTATTTTCCCAGACGCGCTTGGATTGTTTTGCCATTGCTGCAGAAACCTTTCCATTTTTTTTTGTCAGCTCAGTGTCAAAGTCTAAGTTGCTGGCTGTTGTTGTTCCCAAGTATGTGAATTCCTGCACCAATGTAAGTGTGTGATTTCCAATATGTATCGCTGGTATTTCTGCAACATCTTGTGCCAGGATTTCAGTCTTGCAGAGGCTAACTGTAAGGTTAAACTTTTGACAAGCAGCTGCCAGAGAATTCGCAAGTCTCTGTAATTCTTCTTGTGAATGGGATTTGAGTGCCGAACAGCAGTTTTCTAATCAAGATACGCCGTCTCTTCGTTTTGGCTTTAACCCTATTAAGATAATTATATAAAATCTAATATATTTATACATTTTTTTAAGCAGAATCTTTTCTCCGTAATAGTGTGTGTGTGTGGGGGGGGGAATGGTTCGGGTTAAAAAAAAGTTCCATTTCTAAAAATAGAACATTTATTGGCTACTAAGAGCAAAAAAATCGCTTTCAAAGATGCATGCATAGAGAAGAAATCATCTTCTTATAAAAATATTTTTTTTACATTTGTATGCTTTCTTGTTAAAGTGTATCTGCTTGGTGATGTAGTGAATGTTTTGTTGCTAAAAGTCCTAATTATGTGTTGAGAATTATTTCAGTAGAGAAAGTGAATGGAGAAAGTACTTTTTTGCATAGATAGATAAAATACTTAATTACTTACTAAAGTATAGTTCGTTGAGCTTATTAAGTTTACTTCTATTGCAATATACGTTTCATCTTCTTTAAAGTCTCCATAAAAGCGTGCATGTCCTTCTAAAACGATTTCTTCACTTTCCAGGATATCTTGTTCACATTTAGAGTAGCTTGGGTTAAGTTTAATAAAGAGACTTGTTTCAACATTGGCTTACAAAAATGAGAATGTAATCAATCAATTAGTAGGAAGTAAATATATAAAGAAATACACGGAAAGATGCATATTAATTAAATAATAGTATATTATTATTAAAGTAATTGTGCCCAATACATTTTGTCCAGAAGCTATATCATTGTCAAGAGTGTATATTAAGGGCCGTATTACAATTGTGTCTCTGCAGTTTTTAACACCATATGTTTTGATGGGCCGAATAGCATAGTGCCACAAGAATGAAGGACGTAACTGGCTGGATGTAGAATTGTTCTATATTCTAAACGATGATGAATAGACTTATCATGTGCTTGTAAATATAATCCTTCTACAAATTATGTAGCAACTGACAATTTATTTAATTCGATTACCAGCTAGACCAAATCTGCATTGTATCTCGAGTAATAATACTTGTTGCCTCCCTTGCTTATGTTTAATTGAGGTTGTTACCTTCCTTGCTTTGTTCTTATATTTATATATATATTATATTTGTTATTAACAATCTCTTTAATCAATGTTATTTGTAAAAGTAATCTTATCAATCTGACGAATGCACCTCAATCGAGGGCATCGATAAGATGCATGAGAGATGTGTCCTAATTTGCCTGTTTTATCCGCAACCGCCCTAAGGTGCGTAATAGTATTTGGTACTTGCCACTACTGCCTATGTGATACTCATCGATCACATCTACGTTTTCAACTTACTGCCCATGGTAGATCAGTTCTGCCTGCATTACTCTTTGTGCCCAAGGTAGCCTACTGTGCCCGCCGACCCCATCGACTTTGGATTGACACCCTAACCCAAACATTGAGTTACCGACGACCATCTATCCGCTAGGGGGCCATCTCCAGCTGCAAGCCACCCATCAAAGAGCACAGCCAGCTATGACTCTAAGATAAGTTCAATCTTCAAAAAAGTGTTACATTCTCTCTATCATCAGGGCTAAGAATGATGGAGAAAGACGATAGACGATTCTTCCATGGTGCCCCAACAGACTAAGGGATATGTAAAGGTAAAGGTAAAAAGGTCTTTGTAGCTAATGCAAACTTTCTTGTTGCAAAGTCTTCCTCCCTTTGAATTGTCTGCTTTGGTTGTACAGTAATATATTGCTGACAAAATTTGACTGCCGTTGGCACATCTTTCGGTTTCCTTTCACGAAGAAAAGCCTCTTAGGGTTGCATGATGTGAGGATCTTGTCTCTGATGAACAGATCAATGAGACATCCGAATGTCTTTTCAGTGTTAGACAATTCGACCCAAAGCATGAGGTATCTTGGCCTCAACAAATTCAGAGAATGCCTCGTTTCTCTCTGGTTTAGCTTTATGGAACTTCTCTCTATACCCATCATCTGTCAAGTTGTATCTTTTTATTAATACCTCCTTCACCTTGTCATATTCTTCTAAGTCTTTCTTAGAAACGTTGATACACACTTGCAGTGCCTTTCGCTGTAAAAAAGTGTAAAGATGACTTCCCCACTGAGTTTTAGGTAAATCTGTAGCTTTGAACATGAACTTCAAATCTAGTCAAATATGCATCCATCTGATTGACTTTTTGTGTGCCACGTGAGCGCACACTTCAAAATTTCACAGCTGAATTGTTCTTGACGTTTTCGCAATGACAAACCACATTTTTGCTTAATGCCTAACAAGGCTGAATCTAGTAACTGGAAGAACGATCCTCCAAATATTTCTTCTAGCTTTCTATTATATTTAGCTCAAAAGTAGAAACTACATTAGTGTCTCACTAAGTCTACGTGTGTCCCTGGTTTCAGATGTAAGAAGAATACACTCAATGACTCGGTCAAAACGAACACGGAACATTGTTACTCATGATCGCATCTAGCACACGCTGGCCTCTGTCCTTGTCTTAAAACTAGCACACTTCCGGTCATTCTCGCATACGTTCCAATTGTCATACATAAGTTAAAATAGATTATACACTCAGTCTCATACACACATTCATCCGTGACAGTGTGGGAGAAATAGCGTGTACACACTTTTTATCAAACACACAGATTGAGTTGATATAAGCTTTGTAAAACTTACGTTGAATTATAGGTAGGATTACAGCATTGCTACTAAACTCATATCCATTGTAGGAGCCATTCATTTTCCATTCTGATTGGTTGAATTCTATCATAGTGGTTGTGTTGAGATAAATTAAAAACGTGTTCTTGTCTTGAACACAATAGAAACTTGCACGCGCCATGCACTGTTTAAAATCCAATGTGTCGAACTGTACAGTAGAAAACGTGATATTATTTTTTGTTATCTTGTAAATCTAAATTCTGATTATGGAAACATTCCAATGCTTAAAAACAATATTTATAACTTACATACCATATGAAAATCAGTATTGTCATTTTTTCTGTAATTTATTTTTAAAAAGTTGTATAAGTCATCGTGTGGCGCTGTTTGTACCGTCACATTGCCACGTAAGATGAATTGTTGTTTTGTTCTCAAAATTGATGTATCGTTGTACTCATACAATATTGCTTTGACTTCTTCAGATTTACATAGAGCTGAAAGATAAATTGCGGGTTTAGAGATTAGAGATTAGGGTTAATTGTTAAAGAAACATAAGCACACTATAAGTCAGGTCATTTTGGAGTCCTGTCTGTCCTACCTGATTGAATGTCTTAAAGGCCTTGTCATAGATTTAAAACTATATCGTATTTAATGGATTTATGGTATTGCAATATCATTTAAGCAGGAGGCCAGATCATGTCATGAAAATGTGTTTTTTGAAAAGTGCATAAAACGTTTAAAACATTATTGATTAATGTTATGTACCGTGTCTTATTGGCGTTGCTAGAATTTTCAGAAAAAAAACCGAAACAATCTTTTTTAATGAATATTTAGCTATAATTTGTAAAAAAAATGTAAATGTTTTTTGTGATGTTTCAACTTCAGAATTAAATGTAAAATAAGTTAGCAGAGCAATACCAAACAAATGTTGGCATTCATTTAATTCTCACAAAAACATTCGGTAATTAGAATTTTTTTTTTTTTGAGAGGAAGAAACACTAGTGTTGGACTCAGAGTTTCAATTGTCTTTTATTCTTTTAGTGTGATCTAAATGTGACTGGTAGACAGAGCCTGACACAAAACACACAAAAGTAAGCGGAATTTATTCTGACGTAGGCCTAAAACCTTTGGAGTAACTATTCTAGTACCACGTGGCCGCGGCCTTCACGCTACTGAACTAAACTCGATGCATAAAAATGTTACTACAATTATGAAAATGTAATTGCTTTCTTTTTAATCTTGCGAATCACTCTGACAAACTGAGATCCTTTTGGAAAGCCATTTTTAATGTTTCTAGTGGATGTCAATTTTAACTTACCCAAAGACATAACTGCTGTGGCAATTAGTAGTTGAAGCATAAAGTGCATTTTGTCTTGTCAAGTTTTTTATTTCTTTTGAATAAAAATATTATAATTCATTATTAAATTTTGGAGAGAATGGCTAACATTGTAAAAAAATTGAATTTGACGAAAAAGAAATAGAATAAGAGAAATTCTGAAATGGTTAATTACTCTTAAGTAGTAAATTTTAGTCTATATTTTCTTTGGTAATACTTATAATAACTAATATTACCGAAACAGTTAATTTTTCAAACTAAATAAACAAAAGCGTTTTATGTTACAATGAATGAATATATATATATATATCATAACGTTTACATGGAAATAAATATATGTAACGTTTTCCATTTTTGTTCTTAACAATTTAGGGGATTCCCGTACTGACCAGTAACAGACTAAAAACGTAAAATACCTAGGTGTTGTAATAAATGAAAAAAAAACTGTCATTGATTCCCCATATTGGTAAAACTATCAAAAAATCAAACAAAGCATTTGGGTTTATTAAAAGAAATTTCTATAAATCAAATAAGAACATAAAACTAAAATGTTATTTAACCTTGGTTAGGCCAGTAATAGAATATGCATCCTCCGTTTGGGACCCCTCAACTCAAGAAAACATTTTTAAAAACTGGAACAGACACAAAATAGTGCAGTGAGATTCATAACAAACGAATATTTACATTTGACTAGAGTAACACCTTTAGTAAAATCACTAAATTTAGAAAGCCTTCAGGATAGAAGACTCAAAAGTAAAGTAGCAATTATACATAAAACACTGAACCATAATCTTCAAATACAAAAACAAAATTTAATAAAATACTCTGAAAGATACAAAGAGAAAGGCAAATTCCTCATTCCATATGCTAGGACAAATTTGTACAAATGCCTGAGCTAGCCAAGAAAACCAGTGAATTGGCAGAATTTAAGTCATTGGTTAATATGCATGACTGAATGCAAGACGCGTAGGACGTAATCATCTTCTTTTTTGAAGTAACGTCTGTATGATATAAGACTTGAACTTCCAGGAAATATCAGCTGTCATGTCCGCATAGATACAAATACGTCTAGTATTTTGTTATACTGGTTAAGTTATGTTATCATGTTTGTTAAAATCTTTCCACTCTAACAAAAATTGGACTTATTATATTATCATTCTTTTTTCGTTTTAATAAGCTTCAAAAAAAATAATTGTATAACAATTAAAAATAATTGAAATCTAGTTCAAAATATTGCAATGATCTAACTACATGTTTGAGCTACTGGATAATCTAACTAAATTAAATGAACTAATACTTTTATGTGTTCACCTAATTTAGACCACAGTAAATAAGCCTTATTAAGGGAATTTATTTGCTTATTATATATTTTTATAGACAGAGTTTTGTATCCTATGATGTGTGGTTTTGTTGGGGGGGGGGGGGGGTTTAGAGTTAAACATGTTGAAAACTACATCAACTTTTATTTTCTAAGAAAATTCTAGATTTAGAATGAAAAGATTAACACCATTTTTGTTAGCTCTATTCATTCTTACTGGTTAGTAATGTTTGTTTGTTTGTTTTTAACAATAAGATACAAATATTATTTTATTCAATCGAACTAGCTTTAATCTCACCAACGACAGGATTACATATTCGCTTTTGTATTTGTTTTTCCATTTTGCATTTGTCTTTCACTACTGTCTGCAACATTTTTATTAGAGTGGGTAAGCTTCTAATCAGGTGTGATTTAATAATCTGCAACTTCGTGAAGTGTTTAAGCTAGGCTTTGTTATCACTCATATATTTTTTACTATGTCAATGATAAAAATAGCATACATGAATAGACCTATTGTTATGTCACGATTAGGAATTAGTTATTGTTTCATACAAGCAGACCATTGGGATGAATTTTTTGAACCAGCTTATGTTTGAGACAGACCATTCGAATAGGGGTAATACAAATGATAATCTTAAAAGTATTAAAAGAAATTATTTTTTCACTTCGAGAAAAAAGTAATTTGCAATTTATTTGTCACACTTGTTTCTTGTCATCAGATAGTACGAATTCGCTCAAGTCGGTTTTTCGTGCTGCCTTTAGGCGCTCAGTAAACAACTCTGCTTGAGTCGGGTGTTGATCCTCTTGCCACTTTAGTCAAGCCAAGCTCAAGCGTACTTAGCCTCTCCGCCACACTTCCATATCATTCCTGCTCTCTCTAAAAAAATATAAATTTATCTTTCTTTTTATTTATATATCAGATGATTATACATAGTAGTATTTATGCTCAGCGATCAAATATGTACATATTATCATTTTTAAAGGACTGAAACAGAATAATAATTAGTGTGGTGCATGTACTAGAACAGAAGTTTTCAAACTGTGTTCTGCGGACCCCCAGTGTCCACGAGACGACCATAAGGGGTCCGCAGAAAGCTCAAAATTGAATTAATTCAAAATAATAATCAGCTCGCCTCTCTGTGCTGTTTAATAATGAACTATTCAATGACGACGTCATTGTTGGCGCTGCTTGGCAAAACAACAATGATTGTTAACAGGTGATAGAATAGAATTTTATTTTACGAATGAAAATAAACTTTACTTATTTTACAAACCATAGAATGTGTTTCTTTAAATTTATCTACTTTTTAAACTAAACAAGTCGGTCTTTCACTTTCGTATCTTTATAACACCATTGAAAGAAGTTTTTCGTTAAATTATGGAAACAAAAACTTTAAGTGAAAGAGTGTTATAGAAATAGTGGCAAGGTACTGACTTTAACTGCGTTCTTCATGTCGGGATAGCTTATAATAGTCATCGTTTTACTAGAATTAGGGATGTGAGCTGGTCCAATTCTCATGTATTTTAATCTTTATCATTTTCTTAATTTCTTCTGGGTAGAGAGGAAAAATCCTTTATTTGTTCATTTGTCCATATTTGGTCAGTCTGTTCTGTATTATTTTTCGCCTTAGAAGCAGACAATACAAAATGAGACAACATATGATCCTGAAGCTTTAAGTAGGGGCTAGCTAAACTTGCCCTTGTAGAGCATCACTAGAGAATGCTGACCAGAGTGATAAAGCTCTTAAGGATTCAAATATTAAGGCATTAAATAGCACACATTGTCATGATTATGCCAGTGGCTTTCGATATGCGATTCATACAGACAAATCAGGCTGCGTCGTGGTTCCGCTAATATCGTATGGCTTGTAAAGGGGTCCTTGAAGTGAAAAATTTTGAGAATCTTTGACTAGAATACATGGACGAAGGCAGGGAACCCCTGCCATCTTCTTATCTTTACAAAGCTAACCTCATGGGAATCGCCATTAGTGTAACGGTCCCTTAAGGAACGGCGCATGTATTATCGACAGGGACGTGGAAGCTCTCTTTCAACTCTACACCGTGCAATGTGAAAGCTCTCGCATTCTGTCTAGACACTCTCACAGGAGTTTTGGGTGACCCGACAAAATAGCGCGGACAAAATAGCGCCGAGAAAACAGATCCGATAAAATAGGGCGAAATTTCCCGACAAAAATAGTTCAAGACAAAATAGCGCGGACTTATATATGATGTGTATAAAGTACTGGATTTTAGTAAGTAAAGCGGCATTTTTCGTTGAGGCCATTATATTCATCAATATTAATAGATCTAAAAGAATGTTATATTTGCAAAGAAAGAGAGTACTTTAAAATGTTATCTTATTTTCCTTTTTCATCCATGTTTAAATTGCTTAATAATTATTTTGAAATGTAGTTACCCCGTTCAATGTTTAGTTAAATGATGATGTGTGTTACACATTTGTGTTATAGTAAAATAAGACATCTTGATTATCTGCGGCATCTCTCTTTGATCAAATCAGAGCGTCTCTTTTCGCAACATTGGCAAACTTAGCTGTGTCAGGATAAGTTAAGCTGGCGATCATTATTCTTATCTGTAAATACTGCCTTCGAAGAACGAAATGATGCTCTGACAGATGTTGAAGGGAATTTGTATGAATATTGGAAGGACAGCTATATTGGTCGCCAGAAAGGAAACCGCAGAGCGACTCCAAGATTTTCGATAGCATAATGGAATGTTAGAGAATGGGTGCAGAACAATCTACCACAAACTAACGATTCAGTGCATTTCAGCTGTCTATTGACAGTAATCACTCCAATGTCTACAAGTTAATCTCTTACTCTTTGTTTTACAGCAATTATATTATACAAATGTCTGAACAGTAGCTTTTTTTAAAAAATAGGGTTAATTCTAAAACTACAAAAAAATTGAGGACCAGTAACTAACATACACACATATACACCACTTGTTACAGGAGAACACTGAGAACAAGATTCTTAGATACAAGTAAAGTAAAGCAGTAAGCAAGACATTGTACCTCCAACTTAACAGACGTCTTGCAGCTATATTGTTAATGTATGGAA